>NC_071118.1:12500-312500 GCF_024256425.1 Clarias gariepinus | reverse complement strand
TGTGTGATTCAAGTGAATTATTAAACAAAAAGTCCTCCACTAGGGGGCAGTAAACTCAAGTTATAAACTCAGCTACTGACAAAATTAACTGATGAGAAGAAATTCTTCATTAGCAACAAAAATAAAATGAAACAAAAAATAAGACATCGCAAAAGATGTTGCTTTTATACCACAGTTCCACAAACATCATTTATTATAAATTATTATATTTGCACATATATCACAGTATCTAGCTTATATTCTGTATAATTTATATCCTAAGTCTGTTGTACATATTTATTCTTATTTCTATGTATTTATTCTTATTCTTTTTATTATTATATTTTTCTTTTTCAAAATATCTAATTCACATTAGGGGAGTGAATACTTATGAAATCAGAACATGATTTAAATTTTGGCACAACTCCCCAAAAAACAACCTTAAAATAAAGTTCAGTCTCAGTAAAGGTCACGGCCATTTGACCCCGTGACCTGAAACATGTCAGAGAGCCACTTTAGATTTTCACGACTCAGAGTTGACTTGATATTTTCGTTATGAAGTTTTTTCCCCCCATGACGACGTCCAGGGATCGAGTATGCGCCGTCAGACGCCATACGCTCCTTTACAGTGTTTACACTCATTCTCAGTGATTAGCGTCTGCTTCAAAATAAACATGAAAGGCAAAACCAATAATTAAATAATTCAAACGTTATTGCCGGTGAATGGGAATAGGATCCGTGTTTAATGAGAATGCATTCTGCGATACTGTTTATTATTTACACGGTCAAGAAACGTCATAAAACAGGTCCTCGTTTAACCCAGCTAAAACTCCACAGCGTAAGAACAACACACAGGATTTTTTTATTCCATCCAGCTTCCTTCTCAGCTATATCTAATTTCCTTTAGCCGTGAAATAATGACATGAAGGATTAGAAATTATTTTCTATATTCACCCTGTTAGCATCAGCGTATCGGCAATTAAGATAACTCTCGCTGAAGCAGCGGCTGATTAAGCGATATCACTCTCAAGGTGGCGCTGTTGTGGTGAATGTAAGCACAATGTCTGCAATATTCAGTACAACAGCAAGACCTTGAGTGTGATATCGCTTTTATACAACCGTTCCATAATGAAACTTTATTTTCAATTATTATATTTGCACATACATCACAGAACATAACTTTTATACTGTATAACTTATATCCTAGTCTGTTGTACATATTTATTATCATTAGTGATTTTATTTATTATTATTTTAATTGTGTGTTGTTTTTTTATCTGCACAGTCTGGAGTTTGTCGCAGTCGCTTTTCACTACTGCTGCACTTGTACAACCATGTAGGTGACAAATGAAATTCTTGAATCTTAAATCAACAGCTTATGATTTGTTTCTTTATTTAACCAGTTTTTTTTTATTCTTACTTTACATATCCCTCCGCACATGGTGGTACTAACTAACCGCAGTAGGAGGTGAGAGTGGTGTTAAACTCTTAGTGTTACTCTGTAGTCAGAAGGTGATGAGAATAAACCATGGAGGTGGTGGGCAGTCCTGAGAAACTCATCAGATTTACTGTATATTTACACTTATTACACTTTAGAATATCAGCTCCATTAACTGTCTGGTTCTGAGGTTGAATCCCAAATAGACCTAAATGGAAAGCTAGTGTGCTAGTTTATAACCCCTTGTTCCACAACACCAAGTAGTTTAAATAAAACAAAAGAACACGGACGGTTCAGAGGCGATTGAGAAGGACTTAGAAGTGATTAGTGCAGAGACGGCGTGTTGTTTAAGACGCCATAACGTTATCAGATGTGTGTTCTTACTGAAAGTGCTTCTGTGACTGGGTGTGAATGTGGGTTTAGTCAGACAGCTGCTCTCTCCTCAGTACTGCGGACCGTACACACCTACTCTCACCCACGCTGAGACACACAGTGTCATTAACCACTGGACAACACCTGGGACACGCCCACTCATACGTATAGTTACAGTGCTGTTACTGTCTGTTATCAGCACCCATGGAAATAACACCTCTCGTCCAATCAGATTGAATTGCTTTTACAGTCTGGTTTATGTTTCAAAGGTTTTTGTTGTGCTACTGAAATACTGTAAAAACTCATCTCACTGAGCCGCAGCTGTACATTGGGCTCCAAGAGATGAAACAGTTACAATCTCACAAAAAGGTTGTTTCATAAATCCTGGTGCAAAAGGCAGGAATAAACAACAAAACATGAACTATCAGTTTAATTATTATTTTAAACATCAGCATCAGTCCAGAATTTCACATTTCTCTGTGCAGTCCTAAAAGTACTAAGTACTAAGTCTTTGTGCCGCAGCAGTAAATGTCTCGTCACAGCACCGGGTTTTATGGGTTAATCCCAGGTTTCTGTGCGAGTGGAATCTCCAGGAGTTCTCTCGGTCCCTATCACAAACCGATACAGCTACAACTGCATGGACTCCTGAAGCACTTACTGATCATCACTGAAGACCGCAAACCTCATCCAGCTACATCGTAAATAAATAAATAAATAAATAAATAAATATTAATGTAGTGACGTCTGATTTTCATCATTCAGTTCTCAGATGATGCAATTCTGCTTGCAAGTGCGATGAACACTTTTCATTTCCTTTTTTGTCCCTTTCAAATCTTTTTCTATTAGATTAAAATGTAAAACAGACGCGTTATACAAATGATATTCTTTTTTTTTTTTTAGATTTCAGTAAAAGATTTTATTTGATCTCTATAACAAGGAGGGTTTTAGATGCTCCTTAACTTGTGCAGGAGTTCCGTCCTGATAAACTGATCACAAACTGAAAAGATAAAAGTTTGCAGTTAATCCTGTACACCTAAATAAACATCATAGATTATACCAGCCTACATTAAAGGTTCCATTTACACAGGTCCCCCCTAGAGTGTGTGTGTGTGTGTGTGTGTGTGTGTGTGTGTGTGTGATTGCCCCAGCTGAAATACCCCTCAGGTAATGAATGTTTTCACACCTGAATCTCACTTTATTTTACTCTTTAATGTAATTAAAGTTTCAGCTGAAACCTCAGCAAAGAACGAGAACGCTCAGAAACGTCAAAAATTTCAACCTTTTTATTGAAACCTTTATTCTTTACAAGTAATAAACGTATCTAAGTGTTAAAGAACTCCTACGACTGCTCCAGTACATTTCTTATTTATTGATTTTAAAATTATTTTACTACAGTAAAGATCCGTTTAAAAGAGTCACATGACCAAAACTATAGTGTTTCCTTCCGGAACTCGGGTTAAAAGACAGAAGACGCTCTGAGACGCGGATTAAAGAGGAGAAAGATCAGCACATGTAAAAGACAAAACGGACGGAAGGTAAGAAAAGAGAAGAAGAGTGAGGGGAAGTGAGGGGAGAAAGTCTTCAGGATTCCTCTCGAACAGGCGTGCAGCCGGAGAAGAAGCTGTTCTTGAAGTTGCTCAGTCCTCTCTTGTTCTTGCGCAGGAAGCTGGGCATGATGGACTCCTCAGACTCCTCGCCGTCGCTCTCCACATCGGCGGGAAGCGGCTTCTTCTCCAGCTTCAGCACCGACGCCAGGCTGCTCATGTCACCCATCTCCTGCAGAGACACAAACGCCACAGGGTCACGGGAGAACATCGCTCCAACACAGCAACACACACACTACTGCTCTGTCTGTCTCTCACACACGCGTGCAATCGCTGTCTCACACTTATTTTTTGTCAAACACACACACACTAGCCTCCTCTTTTACACACATGTAACACAAACTCGCTCTGACACACACTTTCTCTCATACAGACTACAGAAGCGTTTGTGCTTATTTTAGAACGAAATGAACAGTGATGAGAAAAAGGATGTTTTATATCGTCACCTCGAGATCATCCCTAAAATCAAGCTTAAAAATAAATCTGAAAGTTTAGAGACTTCAGAAGTGTGTACTGTGACATTTATTCTTATAACCAGTATGACATCATAACCACATTACATGTGACTGTCCACGCCATTGTTTCGGGTCTGATCATCCAAACCATGATCGGATTCGTCTCTTAATTTGGACAAAAGTGAGAGCTTGTAGCGCCGTCGGTTGCTAGTGAGAATTAATAATAATAACAATAATAATAATAATAGAGAGAGAACTTACTTTTTTAGTTGGTGGAACACAAGGAGGTCTGAAGAAGGTGGCATCTCTCGGGCTTACAGCCGTGGGGTCTTCAGGAACGGTCTCTCTGGATGCGTCGTTTATCTCAGCAACTTCCTGAAGTGAAGAAGAAAACAAAAAGCTCAGTAGAGTAACACTGGTGCACACACTAGTGACGTGTATCGTTTCTCCTCACCATGCTGGCCTGGTTGTCCATGTTACGGCACTTCTCGTGATCGCAGAGACAGTTCTCACCACACGTCATCCGTCCTTTACGGCAGCGGCACAGTTTATTTACACACCGGCCCTTACATGCGCACTACAGCAAACACACACACAAAAGGCAAAAAAATAATTATTCCACCAACAAAGAGCTGTTCTCATCAAAGAGCTGTTGCTATAGAAACAAACAAAAAAAGGTGTTGTTAAACTGTTGAAAATTAAATCAACACCTTCTGAGGTGAGAATTCGACACTTTCATCATCGCTGTTGTATTACATTAAATAACGTAGCGTGTCTCTAACTAATCAACACAAGACCCTGATTAAAGTACTCCATGGACAGAAGAACATCACCGATCCTCACCCCGGTCATCTTGGACTTCTTAGATCCTCTTCTGCTTCTCTCCTTCTTCTCCGGACGCCACTCGTCCTCCTCCTTCTCAGACTCCGATGGAGACACCAGCTCATCCAGGTCGATGACGGGCTCCTGCAGCGGCACTCGTGCGGTCAACGATTTGGGTTTAGGCTTCAGGGAGAAACCACGACGTGAGGACCAACAAGAAACAAGGAAACCACACACACACACACAGGATCTAAACCAAGTGTGTTTAGAATGCAGGATTTCCTCAGGTGTAATTTAATGAAACTAATTAAATAATTCCCTGTTATTACACGTGAAGTTCTACTTCAGACACACAAACACTTTCTCTGGACCCGTCTGAGATGTTACATCATTACTGTATAGGGTATAAACTAACACACAGTGTAGGATAAAAGATTCTCCAAGATCTTTCTAAAGAAATAATGACTGTCAGCTTTGTCTCTCTCTGAAGACCAGACGTTGTGCATCAGAACCCATGTATGACGTTAATTTCTCGTACCTTACGATATTAATCGTACCTTAGGAGGGATGTACTCGAACGATGTGTCCGGTGACTCGTTCACTGTCGCCGCCGCAGCCACTTTCTTTGCGCTGGTCAGCTGAGCCAGAAGTAATTTCTGTTGATGTAGCATGTAGTTAGCTAAAATTATTCACGTCCTAATAAACGACATTCATAAATTAACTGAACATCGTCTATTCGTACCTGTTTGTATTGTTCAAGTTCTTCCAGGAGTTTCTGGTTTTGCTCAGTGAGCTCTCGCATCTTTCCAAGCTCCTCGTCCTGTTACAGTTGTGTGTGTACACGTGTGTGTTAATCATCATATGAAATGTTTCATATTTAGTAACAATAAAAATAAAATGTTCTGATGATAACCTGAAACTTTATACGCTGTAGCAGCTCTCTCTCCCTCTTAGATGTCTCCTGTTTCTCCTCCTCTTCCTCCTCCACAGGTTTGTTCTGCAGCTGACCGAGGAGGTAAAGAACCTACAACAAACCCCCCCCAAAAAAAGAAATTATAGAAATGAAAAAGATCCATCATGTACAAAACACCCAAACTTTACCAAAGGAAAAAAAAAAAAGGAAAATATTTGGAATAAATATTTAAATTAAAATTAGATCCAGTTCGATTTTACTAGCTACATGGTTCATGAACCACATTTATTCAAATCATTTTGCTTAGAGATTCCACCTGAATGGTCTATTTTGCGGACGAAGATCCGATAAGAAATGTGTTCACGTGTTTAATCTAATTATAATTTCTCTCACGTGTTTAAAGTGGTTCTGCTCACTGTAAAGTGTTTAAACTGCTTAAAACCTACCAGAAAAAGATGAAATTTTTATCTCCAACTTTGACGGCAGGTCAGGTTTACAATCGTTTCCTGACTAATCCCACCTTCTGCGTTATGATTGGTTAGAAGAATTCAGTCTAATGTATGACTGGCTTATATTTTACACGCAGCAAAGCGTCTAACCATTTAGAGCTCAAAAGGTTCACTGATCAGGAATGAAGGCAAAATTTTCTTTATTTCTAAAGACATACTCGCGAGCGCATGTCTACGCTTCCTTATAAAGGTTTTAATCCTCTTATGTACCTTTAACACGTTGCTCCAAACATTTTAAACGTACATAACAAATGTGTAATTAAATAAACGTGGGATGGGATGAGAACGCAGCTCATGTGCTTATGTTCAATAGTTTCCCCCCCAATCTTTACGTATTTCTCTTATTAGGGTGATGGTTCTGTCCATCACAATCCTTCTATTTTTTACACGCAGCCCACTGACCTTCTCCTGGTGTCTCTGCTCGAGCTCCACGAGGCGGCTCTGGTGCTCCATGTCCATAGTGGACATCAGCTTCCTCTCGTCACACAGCACCTTCTGTAGGTCCGTGTGGTTCGCTCGCTCCTGCTTCAGCTCACTCTCCAGCTTCGCGTTTGACGTCTTTGAGGACACGACCTGCAGCGTGTCAAAGGTCATAACAGATAAAAAGGTTAGAGCATGTGCGTGTGAGATATATAATATATATATGGCCTGGGGTAGCTCAGTGGTTAAGGCATTGGACTACGGTTTAGAAGATCCCAGGTTCAAACCCCACAACCACCAAGTTGTCCCTGTTGGGCCCTTAACCCTCAACTGCTCAGATGTGTAATGAGATAAAAATGTAAGTCGCTCTGGATAAGAGCGTCTGCCAAATGCCTAAATGTAAATATTAAACAAACAAGAGACTAGGAAACACCTATTGGAATTTAAACCAGAAGAGATTAACTGCATGTTCTGATCAGATAACAGTTTTTCCATGTTGTATAATAAATAGGCTTTAAAAGTATCTTAATGACCAACAAATTAAAAACAGGACAGCATACTTGGTAAAAAAAAAAAAAAGGCCTTAATTGTATCCCATTAAGTGATGTCCTCCATCCAACCTCTAAAAAAAATCTTATCATTTTGTCCATCACTATAATATGAAGTTCCAAACTAAAGAAAATGAAAAAACATGTGTGCAGAAGTGGTTTTAAAAATTAAATCTACTGGACATTAACTTTTACCTCAGACATGAGAATCTTTAAGGCGCTCTTGGCCTCCACTATGGTGGTGATCGAGTCCCAGCGCTGCTTCATCCGGCCTTCGTTATCAGCATCCAGAACCTTCTGCTGTAGGTCGGCAATCTGAGCGCTCCTGCATGGGAGGGGAAAAACAAACAAACAAAAAGAAGCGTCTTGCTTATTTTAGAATTGTTAAGGTGCTTATAAACTCGGGCAGCATTCTACACAAATCAAGTAATCACTGGGAATCAGCTTCCTGTTTCACCTGCATGCACCAAATGTGAGAAGCCCCTGGATTATATCAAGTAAACAAAATTTATGATGACATTTAAAGTCGGCCATTTAGAACTTTCCATGTTTTGACACATAAAATGAAGAATTCATCAGATGCAAAGCAGCGTGCTGTGAAGATATTCAAGATGCTAAACTTGTGAAAATAATATTTGTTGTCATGGCAACACACTGCACCACGCAGACAGGAAGTCATGGGCCAAAACATTATGAATTTACTGCTGCATAGTCGGTGCTTGGGCCCACTGATCGCTCCATGCAGCTCACTTTGTTTTATATCTTATTATTTTATAAATCTTTATATGTGCGAGACTCTGTAGCTGACCTGAGGTCCATCTCAGTCTCCAGGTTGTCCACTTGTTTACTGATGGAAGCCTCCAGCTCTCCTTTACCCTCCAGCTCGGAGATGGTCAGCGTGCGGCGCTGTGGAAAACAACAAGATTAGTTTTATTTCAGTTTCCCTCCTTCGGATTTTCACAGTGTTTATTGTTTCTCTTTTTTCCGGGAATCATTCTTAAAAAAAAAAAAAAAAAAAAAAAAAAAAAAACTCACGCGGACTTTAGCTACAGGTTTCTCTCCAGATTCCATCTGCTGCCGAAGTTGCGAGATTTCCTCCGCCAACATCTTTCTGTCCTCAAGTAGGTCCTTTAGGTGGCGTCGTGCCTCCTCCGTGCTCACCAGCACCTCCACCTCGTTCAGCAGCCAGGTCTGGGAGAGAGGCGCGGGTTAATGAGACATCACAGTGTAATTAAAGACTGCAAAAACGTTTAGTGCAATATATTTGTTTTGTTTTATAAATAAAACAAATGTGTTATAAGAATGAAATATCAAACAGGTTTTGAACTCTTGTCAGGATTATTTATTTATGCATTTTATTTACAATAAAACTAATAAAAATGCTTTTTTGTAAGCATTAAACAAATTTTTTTGTGCTTTGCAAAACTAAATACTGTAATGATTCTCCTTATAGAAGTTCCTTTATGAATCGTAAAAATATAATCCACATCATGCAGCCTCAACTCATACAAGTATTCTGTATATGCACACGTGTGTGTGTGTGTGTATATATATATATACACACACATATATATATACACACACCCACACACACACATATATATATATACACACCCACACACACACATATATATATATACACACACCCACATATGGATAAATATCTGCAAAACCCAATACAGTTTGATCCCGTCTGCATTGAGAAGCTCTGTGTACCTTGACTCGGCTGGCGACGCCCTCCATCCCGCGGTTCTGCGTGTCTTTGCGTTTCTCAGCCACTTCGCTCCGTTTCTGAAGAGCGTCCTTCAGCCGTTTGTTGGCTGCAGCAGCCTGCGAGATCAGACAGACCACTTAACCTTAAACAGCACAGCGTGAGCGTTTCCCCAAAAGCGTCCTACATCTACTCATTTAACATTCCCGGAGTTGGAGTCCGTCTCTGTTCAAGCGTAAACATTACCTCTTCGGTTTTGCGTCGCAGGACGTTCGCCTGTTTCTGGAAATCCCTCTCCAGCTTCAGCATCTCGTACTGACGCTTACGATCCTAACACAAAAGTAGAAATAATTATTGCTGGAGAAAACATGCCTTCTCATTTCAGTTTCATCTCAGGCCAAGTGCATATTTAACTCACAGCACAGTTAATGCTGTGGCTCTCATAAAATCAGCCATAAATAAATAAATGTAATCTCTACCATAGACGGTCTCTTACACAAGTTTTCAAATTTACACTCACTTTTTCTTTCAGCTGCAAAACTTCTTTATCTTTCTTCTGCTTCCAGACACGGAACTTCTCAGAGTCCTCCTTCATCTGCCTCATCAGCTGTACTCTCTGGGCCTTCATGGCCTAAACACACACACAAATATATACAGTATCTCTGTGAACACTTCTCGTAGCTCCTAGTTGCTACTCAGTCATTACAGCCTTCGCTTGGTGACGTACCTGAATCTCTTGATTGAGCTTAGCGACGCTGCGCACCGAAGACTCTTTAAGCTTCAGCAGCTTGGACTGGTCCTGGAGTTTCTTCTTCAAGTCGGTCATCTGTCCCTCTAACTCCTGTAACCTCTTCCTGCGCTGCTCACTCAACCTGTACAGGTGTGGAGGGAAGTTTGAGATACACTGATGTAATCGTATCATTACAATATTACACCGCGTCAATTTAACACAGAATGTAACTGAATCTGGAATAACAGTAATGACATCCATCCATCCCCTTCCACCAAGTCCGATGCCCTCAACTCGATTACTTTTTGTCACATTCTGAATGCTCAAAAGTGATTTATTTTACCTACCTTTTTAAAAGTCTCAGATTTTTGTGTCACAGTCCAATAGAGTGGAAAACGGCTTTGATACAAATTGGCTCAGAGACAACACTGCTAGATTTGACGTGTGTGCGATTCATTTCTTTAAGCGCAATTATAGTTTTCAGCCACATGACAGTGTTGGGAAAAGGGGCCAGAGATTGAATCAAGTGGATTGGTACGCTTTACATTGTATATACAGTGGTGTGGAAAAACTATTTGCCCCCTTCCTGATTTCTTATTCTTTTGCATGTTTGTCACACTTAAATGTTTCTGCTCATCGAAAACCGTTAACTATTAGTCAAAGATAACATAACTGAACACAAAATGCAGTTTTTAAATGAAGGTTTACGTTAAGGGAGAAAAAAAACTCCTAATCTACATGGCCCTGTGTGAAAAAGTGATTGCCCCCCTTGTTAAAAAACAAGGTGAGAGCCATTATCCACAAATGGCAAAAACATGGAACAGTGGTGAACCTTCCCAGGAGTGGCCGGCCGACCAAAATTACCCCAAGAGCGCAGAGACAACTCATCCGAGAGGCCACAAAAGACCCCAGGACAACATCTAAAGAACTGCAGGCCTCACTTGCCTCAATTAAGGTCAGTGTTCACGACTCCACCATAATTAAGAGACTGGGCAAAAACGGCCTGCATGGCAGATTTCCAAGGCGCAAACCACTTTTAAGCAAAAAGAACATTAAGGCTCGTCTCAATTTTGCTAAAAAACATCTCAATGATTGCCAAGACTTTTGGGAAAATACCTTGTGGACCGACGAGACAAAAGTTGAACTTTTTGGAAGGTGCGTGTCCCGTTACATCTGGCGTAAAAGTAACACAGCATTTCAGAAAAAGAACATCATACCAACAGTAAAATATGGTGGTGGTAGTGTGATGGTCTGGGGTTGTTTTACTGCTTCAGGACCTGGAAGGCTTGCTCTGATAGATGGAACCATGAATTCTACTGTCTACAAAAAAATCCTGAAGGAGAATGTCCGGCCATCTGTTCGTCAACTCAAGCTGAAGCGATCTTGGGTGCTGCAGCAGGACAATGACCCATAACACACCAGCAAATCCACCTCTGTATGGCTGAAAAAAAAACAAAATGAAGACTTTGGAGTGGCCTAGTCAAAGTCCTGACCTGAATCCTATTGAGATGTTGTGGCATGACCTTAAAAAGGCGGTTCATGCTAGAAAACCCTCAAATAAAGCTGAATTACAACAATTCTGCAAAGATGAGTGGGCCAAAATTCCTCCAGAGCGCTGTAGAAGACTCGTTGCAAGTTATCGCAAACGCTTGATTGCAGTTATTGCTGCTAAGGGTGGCCCAACCAGTTATTAGGTTCAGGGGGCAATTACTTTTTCACACAGGGCCATGTAGGTTTGGATTTTTTTTCTCCCTAAATAATAAAAACCATCATTTAAAAACTGCATTTTGTGTTTACTTGTGTTATCTTTGACTAATAGTTAAATGTGTTTGATGATCAGAAACATTATGTGTGACAAACATGCAAGAGAATAAGAAATCAGGAAGGGGGCAAATAGTTTTTCACACCACTGTACGAGGCAAAGGCGTACGAGTCTTAAGAACAAATCCGACTTACGAGCGTGACTCATTTGTACGTCGGGGACTACCTGTAATGTCAATGTTGATGGAACTGTTTACATTCCCCCCCCCTCTGCTGCATCGTTTAAATATTTTGATTTGCAGATTAACAGCGACATTATCAGCTATATTAGCAGAATATTAGACAACTGATCCGTAAACAGGATTATAGTAAAAATGTAGAGCGTCTCTGTAAGCAGTTCCAAACTCCACAGATTACAGGAATCCTCGACACGACTGTCCTGCTGTTTTCACACTGTCTAAGTGATAAATTTATCTCCTGTTAGTTTTAAGTTATTATTATTATTATTATTATTATTATTTTATTCTAAGCACTGGGGAAAGAAATCAACCCCTTTCTAAGCTGAAACGTTAGCACTAGCTTACTTTGCTTGATTGGTGTCTTTCTTGGCAGAGTGCAGAGCGAGGATCAGATCTTCCTTCTCTTTCTGAAGAGCTCCAACCTCAGCCTGGAGGTTTTTGATGTTCTCCTAGGAGTGAGTGAATAAAACAGTATTATGTGAAAGAGAGAAGAGTTGTTTCCAAAGACAATAAAAACACGCAGTACGGTGATCGCTCAGCTACCTGATATTGTGTTTGTATAGGCTCCAAGTGACTGTCATTCTGACACATTTTCTTGACGTACGCCTCTTTAAGTGCAAGAACCTTATTGAGCTCAATGAGCTCCTTGGACATCTGAGCTTGTCTCAGAGCATGCTGGGTTGTGAAGGTCTCTGAAGAGTCCTTAGCCTGAGGTTCAGCATTACCGGCCTGTTAAATAAAACAAAAAGGAACACACAAGGGTCTTAAAAGGACTACAGCGTGATATTAAACCGCACAGTTAATGTTGGTATTGAGAGAGTACCAGAGGCGATCCCGTGGCAGGACTGCGACTCGTGTCTGCGGCGCTGCCCTCTGCCTCCACCTCTAGGGACGTGGAATTGCCCGAGGTCATGGCGTCGATGGTGGCTGCGATCCCTGCGCTCTCATTCTACAGAAATAAACAGATGGAAGACATCTTCAAGGGTGAAACTACCAGCATGAGCAATAATTAACCAAAGAAATTTTCAGATCTTCAGAACAGATGTTAATACGAAGTAAAATACGAAACCTACAACCTTATGAAATGTTATTGGACTCATAAGTAAAGGTCTCAGACATCACCGGACCAGGACATACCCACTAACGATGACTTTTGTCATTTATTAAAGCTGTAACTTTGTTTTTTTTGTGCACTGCAATTTTTGATTCAATGGCAAAGTTTATTTGAAGCTGCTATATTTATTACAATATTTATTTATTGGAACCTTGGATTACGAACATAATTCGTTCCAGAAGTGGGCTTGTATTTCAAAACACTTGTAAACCAAAGCGATTTTTCCCATTAAAAAAATAATAGAAACTCAAATTACTCATTCCACGGCCCAAAAAATTAAATACATAAAAATAATTAACAAAATATTAAGTAAAAATAAAACAAGTTAACCTGCACTTTACCTTAAAAAAAATAAAAATAAATCCAGACAGATAAGTGTTTCCGCATATGCGCGCAGGCGCTGTGTGTGTGAAGCTAAAGTAAAAGGAAAGGAGGAAACAGCCCCCCCTCCCCTTTCTTATCTTACACAGTAAACATTACTTGTCTCTTATTTAAGTTTCTCACACACATATATACATATCTATATCTCTATATATATATATATATATATATATATATACACACACACACACACACACACAGAAAGACTTTTATTGGAAAAATTAGCAAGGAACATCGTTAATGACACTCATGTGAGCGCTTACTTATAGAATCACTGCTGTAAAGTAAAACAAACAAACAAACCTGTATTTACAGAGCAGTGTTTGTGTAGAGCAGTGTGTGTGTGTTTGTGTGTGTGAAGCCGAGGGTGGGGGAGGGGGCAGGGTTGCTTTTGCTTTACACTCGTGCTGTACACACACGGATACGGACACAAAATAAAATATGACCCAGCAGGGGAGACCATTACCCAAAATTCCGCAGCACAAAAGAGAGAAAAAAAAAATGTTGGCTCAGTTGTAATCACGTGACACACTGCATCAAAACAAGAAGCGCATGGGTGATGCATGAAACTTGGTACTCGTAAACCAAGTCAAAATTTATAAAAAAAAACATCTTTGACCCTCGACTTGAGGAACACTCGCAAACCGTGTTACTCGCAATCCGAGGTTCCACGTATTTGTTTCGTCAGGTTTTGAAATATCAGAAAGAAGTGCTAAAAGTAATCAAATCAAATTTCAAATCAAATACTCAAGTGTACTACGAGTATCTAATATAAAAATAAAAATAAATAAATATCCCGATTTAATATTAATGGCCAATGTAGGAATAGTTTAGAGTGTCACCTGTAGGATTATAAAGGAACTGCAACATGTAACTACTTCAGATGCAAATATTTTTAAATAATATATTTTAAAATAAATTATCCTTTTGTTTAAATGTCAGGTTTTATACAAAGAATCTTCGCGTTAAACACGCTTGTCCAGTAGGTGGCGGATCAGCCATAATATACAGATGAAAAGTGTATATTCTTTAATTAAATATTTTGCAGGTAACTTTTTAAAAATGGAAAAAGCTATGGCATATTTTTAATAAATTTTAGACCATTTAAGTATTTGAAGTTAATGATCTCCGAGGTGCGACTTAGTCCTTAATATCTTTTATGAGGATTTGCCCATTATGGATTTAGCTTGTACGTCCTTCAGGTTGAGCGCTCAATTCGACCCTTTTGAAAATCTTAACCCCCTCCGTGTTTGATGCGTAATGACAGCGCGAACGAGACGGGAGGATGGGAGAGGCGTGGCGACAATTTCGGCTTTTATTTTCGGCGCTTTCTTACGTTTCGGCCGAAACCGATAATGTTATTTCGGCCGAAAATTTTCGGGCGGCCGAAATTTCGGTGCATCCCTAGTTTTTACACCATATTCCTTTCCTGACACAACCCACCCATTTTCTCCACATACAGTAAATGTCACTGGATGTCATATAGCCACAGTTTAATCCTTTAAATCTCCCACAATCCTACTGCAATAAGGTCTGACGTTCTTCTTACTTGAAGCTCCAGAATGAGATGCTGAAGGTTTCGGATGACCTCCACGTTCTCTTTTAGCTCCTGATCCTCCAGGGTCTCCACCATCTTCTGAAGATCCACTTTGCACCTGAGGCAAAAGTCAGATTCAGGCATGACAGAGGATCGTAACCTCCACTACGTAAAGCCATAGATTTTTAAATAAATCAGTGATCAGTTCTGCTTTAAGCTTACGCAGCATGCTCTTTTAGTTCCTCAAGCTTGCTCTGGAGTTTCTCGTTCACTTGCTCCGTCTATCAAGAGAGAGAGAGAGAAAAAGAGAGAAAAAAAAAATAAAATGAACTTGTCAAGATCCACCAAGGATAAGGACACACCATTTTTTTTATTGCATTACTTAAACCTCACTTTCAAAAACAGTCCAAACCCCAAACATAAACACAGCTAAGATCCAAAAGTAAGTTTTTAAATATATATATATATTTATACCCTCGTTATCACACCATGATGTATCTGAGTAAAAAAAGCCAAATAATTAGACTCACAAATAGTGATACAGTGGAAAAAAGCGTGCATGCATATCATATCAAAATTAAAACTCACCACGATGATCCTCTCACACATGAGGGCCGTCTGTCCTACTGCCTCGCTCAGCTCTCGACTCAGCTTGTTGTTCTCCTCTTGTAGACTGCGGTTACGCTCCAGGATCTTTGAGACGTTCTCCGCTTCCTCTGACCTGCAGCACAACATTCGTTGTTATAAAACATGGCAGTCTTGAGATTCCATGACACATTATGAGTCCTTGATGACAATTGCTGAGCATTCTTATTTTAACTATATTAAGTCAGCTCAGTCGATCCCGCTAATTGTCATTTACAGACCTCCAGGGCCGTACTCTGAATTTCTTAGTGAATTTGCAGATTTCCTCTCAAACCTAGTCGTTTCTGTAGACAAAGTGTTAATTGCTGGAGATTTTAATATTCATTTTGAAAACCCAGAAGACCCTCTGAGAACTGCATTTATGTCTATACTGGACTCGGTAGGAGTAAATCAGTGTGTAGTAGGACCCACTCATAAAGCAGGTCACACTTTAGATTTAATAATATTATTTGGATTAAGTATAAGAAATTTATTCACAATACCACTATCTGAAGTTATCTCAGATCACTATCTTGTCTCAATTCAAGTGTGTCACAATAATAATGTACACACAGCGCCGCGCTACCGTATGAAACGTACATTCACATCAGCTACCAAACAGAGTTTTATCAGTAATCTCCCAGAGTTCCCAACTACGATTAGATCACCGTCTGACCACACAGAACTCGATCAGGCGACTGAATATTTAGAGTCGACATTTCACTATACCCTAGATAATGTAGCTCCAGTCAAAAGAAAAATTATTAGAGATAAAAAACTTGCTCCCTGGTATAACGATCACACGCGCACTTTAAAACAGACCGCTCGGAAATTAGAACGTAAATGGCGTCAAACTAAATTACTAGTATTTCAAATAGCATGGAAGGAGAGCATCCTGAACTATAGAAAAGCTCTTAGTGTAGCTAGATCAACATATCTCTCCACTCTTATAGAAAATAACAAAAATAATCCTAGATTCTTATTTAATGCTGTAGCCAAATTAACCAGAAATAAGACCACTGCAGAAATCTCCACAACAACATCATGCAATAGTGAGGACTTCATGAACTTTTTTAATAATAAAATTGTAAATATTAGGCATAAAATTGAGGTTTTGAAACCGAAAAATGTAATTGATGCAGATGTTAATCTAGCCATGTCAGATCAGAACCTAGAATACTTTACTCCCCTTGAAGAGAATGAACTAATTTCACTCATCTCTTCTGCAAATTCATCAACCTGTATATTAGATCCTGTACCGACACATTTTCTTAAACAGATAGTACCAGCAATAATAGAACCCCTGTTGAGAATAATTAATTCTTCACTCAGCATTGGATATGTTCCAAAATCTTTTAAATTAGCAGTTATCAAACCAATAATTAAGAAACCTGACCTCGACCCCTGTCAGCTGTCCAGTTACAGACCAATATCAAACCTCCCCTTTATCTCTAAGATCCTGGAAAAGATAGTAGCGGAGCAGCTATGCTCATATATACATAGAAATGGCATACATGAACTGTATCAGTCAGGATTTAGGCCTCATCACAGTACAGAGACAGCGCTCGTTAAAGTAGTAAATGACATTCTATTGGCCTCTGATCAGGGTTGTGTAACTATGCTTGTATTACTTGACCTCAGTGCAGCTTTTGACACTGTTGATCACGCTATTCTTCTTCACAGATTAGAAAATGTAGTGGGAATTAAGGGTACAGCCCTCTCCTGGCTCAGATCCTATCTGACCCATCGTTATCAGTATGTAGACTTAAATGGTGATTATTCTGCATGTTCTCTAGTGGAGTTTGGCGTTCCGCAGGGTTCAGTTTTAGGTCCACTGCTTTTTTCCCCTTTACATGCTTCCTCTGGGCAACATAATCCGTAAGCATGGTATTAGTTTTCATTGTTATGCTGACGATACACAGTTATATGTCTCAGCAAAACCTGATGAGAAAAAACAGCTTACTAAAATTGAGCAATGTGTGCAGGACATAAGAAATTGGATGCTAATTAACTTCCTTCTGCTAAATCCGGATAAGACAGAAGTTCTAGTCATAGGACCGCATACAGCTAGGAGTAAAATTTTAGATCACACCGTAACTTTAGATGGCCTTTCTGTTCCATCAAATGCAACAGTGAAAGACCTTGGTGTGATTATTGATTCCAGCCTTTCATTTGAAGCACATGTAGATAATATTACCAGGATAGCATTCTTTCACCTCAGAAATATTGCCAGAATAAGAAATTTATTGTCGCTAAACGACGCAGAAAAACTAGTTCATGCTTTTATCACCTCTAGGTTGGACTATTGTAATGCCTTACTGTCTGGTTGTTCAGCTAGATGCATAAATAAGCTTCAGCTAGTCCAGAATGCAGCAGCGAGAGTCCTCACCAGAACCAGAAGATATGAGCACATCACCCCTATCTTATCTTCACTCCATTGGCTCCCTGTGAAATTTCGCATTGATTTTAAAATACTACTCTTGACATATAAAGCATTAAATGGTCTCGCGCCGCAGTACCTGAGCGAACTGCTAGTGTCTTACAATCCGCCACGCCTACTTCGATCAAAGGATGCAGGCTGCTTGTCAGTACCGCGTATTATGAAAAATACAGCTGGGGGCAGAGCTTTTTCTTACAAAGCCCCAAAGTTATGGAATAGTCTTCCAAATAGTGTTCGGGACTCAGACACAGTCTCAGTGTTTAAGTCCAGGCTAAAAACCTATTTATTTAGCCAAGCATTTTTATAAATAGATTAGCCATAGGTAAAGGAGCAGATCTGGGGGACTCATGGACGTAGAGTATTATGGTGAACTGGTATGTTTGGATGCTGTCTTCCTCACTCTCATTGATCACTCAGGTTTGCTGACGGTGAGGTGATTGGTTGCTTTACATCTTAGTTTCCCCTCATATTTGTGTTTCCTTCTGGCTCTCCCTTTTAGTTATGCTGTCATAGTTAGTCCTGCCGGAGTCTCTGCTTGCACTCTACAGTTAATATACATTCACATTATACATTGTGTGACTGTGACCATACCTAACTGCCATCTCTCCTCTTCTTCTCTTTCCCCCCCTCTTTCTTTTTCCTCTCTCCTCCTGTCCCCCCTTTCACTCTTTCTCTCTCTCTCTGTCGAGCTACACATGTCGTTCCTGAGCTGCCAGTGATCCAGACTCCCTCTGCCCTCCGGACCTGTCTGACCCATCCTGGTGCCCCGCTTCTGGCTGAAGATCTCTTCACATGGATGCCCCGTGTGTCTCTCTGGGATGCGTCTGGTGTCTGGGAATGATTCTCTCTACCTAGAAAATGGTTCTGGCCTTGACTGGTGTTGGCAACTGTTTCTCTGGGGACTTGACAGTTCGATAGTTCATGACTGGAACTTCTTACAAGTCTACCTGGGTTTTCAATAACTACCTGGACTCCATATTAACATCAATTAACATCAGCTATTATAGCTGAACTGCCTCCCACCCTACACACTGTATAAATGCAGATCATTTACTGCTTTCTGTTTCACCCAAATGAGGATGGGTTCCCTGTTGAGTCTGGTTCCTCTCAAGGTTTCTTCCTATTACCATCTCAGGGAGTTTTTCCTTGCCACTGTCGCCCTCGGCTTGCTCACCAGGGACAAACTGACCATTTTGATTCATACAAATTCACATTTCATACAAACCTAAATAATTCTTTTGACTATGTAAAGCTGCTTTGCGGCAATGAAAATTGCTAAAAGCGCTATACAAATAAAATTGAATTGAATTGAATTATCCAAATCTGCAGGACATACAGGTTAACCCTAGGTTTTGTACGATCTCTTACCCTGAAAGGACAGGAGCCACGCCTCCTCGGGCGTGCAGCAACATCACCTGAAGCTCTTGCACCTGGAGGACAAATCAGATTAATTGGTTACCAAAGAACGCTTAACAAATAAAAAGTTTCATTTATCAAAGTGTTAAACACAGTCTACATTTATCATTTATCACATGTTAGGACATGCCATAAAGATTTCTTTTGATTGTGTAAAGTTGCTTTGCGACAATGACAATCGTTAACAGCACTATACAAATAACAGTGAATTGAATAAAAGCCGAGATGCACTGGGAATAAGAGTTCTGTTCCATTAAGCAAAACAAAATGTTTAAATATAACAACTAAATATAATTTTGTATGCATATAATCAAATTATCTATTAAATATCTTTAATCATAAGGTTTTATGTTACGTTAACTTTTTTTAAATCAAGTCTGCAAATGGAGTTAGAAGCACCTCAATCTGTTTACCTGCTAGTACATTTTTCTACCACTTGGGGGTGGTGTATACACAGTTTTGAACGGGCAAAAATAAGAAATCCCATCTACTGTACAGAATCGACCATACACACGGTTTATAAACACTTTATATCTGAGCTCAATCAAAATCCATACGATAAATTGCAAACGTTTAAGAGTCACTGTTGGACCATTTCGAAATCATATCTTTAAACTGAGTTTTAGTATTTGTTCTTTTTTTGTAAAAAATTATGCATTTTAATGCAAATTACAAATCTGTTATCGAGCTCATGAGAGGTTACAAGAATTAAGTAAAAAAAAAAAAAAAACCTTGGTTAAGATCCTGTACCATGTAGGCGACGCAACATGTATTTAATTTATTTATCGCATTATTGAATCTCATTGCTCGTGGAAAGCACGTACACTTAACCCCTAAATTATTTTTACAGTATATATAATGGTTATAATGGGGTATAAGAGATAAGTTTCTGCTATGACTGGTTAAATTGTTACTGCGTGTTCATAAAAAAAAAAAAAACCTGAGCCAATCCTAGAGCACAAAGGCATGACTACACTCATTATGTTTTTAGTACAGTTTAGCTAATGTTACTGTCAGTGTCTAAAATGGGATTATTTGTCGATGAGGATTATTTTGCGACTGTAATGGCTGGTCTTTAATTAAAGAACAAGGTGTATTGGGCACTCTGGTATTTTTTCCTTCTTTATATCAACACACATACGTTTAGCAGTTTCGCACCAAACAATTCATATATACAGGTGATAAATGAGACTTTATATATGCATGTGACTTTCTTCAAACAGCCCGTCCTCCGTACTACCTGCTGCTTAAGCCTTTTCATTTCAGCGGCTCGAGGATCCACGTTGAGAACCGGCTTGTTCTTGATTTTACGTGCACGGTCTGCGTAACGCAGCGTGTTGATGGTCTCTTCGATGTTGGAGTCGGCGGGACTGACGCAGGCGATCATTAAGGTGTGACTGTTCCCTCCCAAGGAGTCTGAGGAAGAGGGTGATCAAACATACAGAATGATACAATTTAACATCAATGGCTTAACTGGATCCCAAATGTACACAATTTATTATTATTATTTTTTTTAATGAGAAACAATAACCAGAAAGGTACAGTTTCTGAATAAAATGTGAGTGGTGCTTGCCGTGGCAAAACTTGAGCAAAATATTACAACGTTTTCTTTATTTCTCTGTAAAAAGAGTAACATTTAAAAGTGCTGGTATAGCTTTCAAAACAGTGTTTGCATGTCGCCTGCATGATGCTAGCGTGATTAGCATGTCACCTGCTAACATACAGGTAACATAATTAACCAATTGCTAGCATGATGTTAACTCTATTAGCATGTTGCTAGCACACCCCCATGTCTCTATGACAACAGGATCCACAGTTGCTGTGGAAGTTACCATAGCAGGGAATGCAATTGTGAGCACTTCCTGTTCCAATAGGGAGGGGTGCCTTCACCATTAGATGTCAGTGGGGCAATTTTGGCAAGCTTTTGCGCCCGAGGGGTAATCTCTTGCGGTGCGTGTTCTGACACAGCTTGCAAGCCTCTAGAATCTGTCAACGATGGTCTCAGTGTCAAATCTATGAAATTGTTTGAGCTGGTAAATTGCCCAATTAACCGTCATAGCACCCTATTCCCGAATAAGCTGCACATAAACTTCATGGGGCTACGACAAACCGTACAGGACTAGATACATGCCAAAGTTTTGAGCATAATAATAAAAAAATAATAATAAAAATAATTTATAGTAATAATAAGCATGTGAGATAATAATAAAAATCTGTGATTTTGTATAACATGTTTGTACTAAAGGCATGACATGGAAGACACGAAAACTTTGCATGAAGCGGTTGAGTATCAGAGCTTCTCAATCCTGAAGCGCGTTAACACACACTCACCCTGCAGCAAACGAGTCAGCTTGGAGTCTCTGTAAGGTACAAACGTGCCCTTTTTGCTCTCGTCTCCGAGCGCACTGATGACGTTCCCCAGCGACAGCAGGCCTCTGTTAATGCTGATTCCTGTCCAAGAAACAGACAGAGTTACAGCACACATACACACACACACACACGACACCTACTCCGGTCTCCTCCACTTACCCTCTTTGAGACGATCTCCTTCAGCTTTAGTTTTCTTCTGCCTCTCGGATCCAGCAAGATCCACCAAGTGCAGTTTGGAGACCATGGCATCGTTTCTAAAAAAAAAAATAAAAAAAATAAAAACACAGAAAGGCACAGAGACACACAGTATTATAATGAGAATTATACACCTTATGCTTGTTTCTTATGAGATCTGGTTCAATCACCCTCAGATTGTCCTTTAGAGTGTTTTACAATAATGTGAGGTGGATCATCATACACCAAACGCTTAATCATCTTAAATCTATTAAAATGTGCGTTTGGTCAAATTTGTGGAAAACAAAAAACACAGGTCTCCAATAGTTTAAATCTCAGATCTCAAGTTACAACACTATAAACAGACAACTTGTATTCATAATTCAATAAGGATGTGAATAGGCATGTCTATAAAATGACTGACAGCAGTCTGGGGCAATTACAAAAATTTGGGAGCAGAAATGTTTTTGTCTTTATACGTTTTGTTCTGAGACAAGGGCTTCAGCGATTATTACCCCATCATTTCTACTTAAAGTTCATGTTATTTCTATTAGAAAAAAATTATCATCACTATTTCCAAATATTTATAGCAACATTTAGTGGTGTGAAATATTCACAATGCAAGTTAGTTCCTGTTCTTGTTAACTATATATCAACTTTAAACAGTCTTTTTCTCTCCATGCTTGATTTTTCTCCCTCTCTGTCCCGAAGATGTTAAAATGTCAACAGATGCTACACTGCTGACACTGAAGACTACTTTTTTCAACTTTGTGTGGAAAACATGTCTAGAGCAGGTAATAATTTATGATTTTTTAAAGCTCTGTAATGTCACCATGTGCTTAAGCAAACCGTGAAATAGATTTATTTGATGAAACACGGCTGTTGTGTACAGTTGACTGTCAAAAGAGAAGCCACTAACTTTTATACACAATTATACTTCCTTACACCTTTTAAATTATTATTATTATTCTGTAAAGCTGCTTGGTGACAAGGATTGTTAAAAAGTACTTTATAAATGAAACTGAAATAAACTGAATTATAAGTAAACCTGAAAAAAAAATCCATCCATTTACACAGAATTCGGTCTTTCTGGCAACTCTGGGTTATATTATACACCACTTGATGTATTTCAGCTCTAGGATGGAATGCCAAACGCCGTGCACGTACAAGTATGTGGTGATGTCAGAATTAAGTCGTAAAAAACATATATAACAGTGAGAAAGACGTGTCTAAAAAGAGCAATAGAATCTACATTAAGTTAAAAAAAGTTTATGTGCTTTCCACTAACGTTCCCTCCCCTGTCGCTGTAGGAATTTTAAAAATTAACTAATTGACTAAATGGCATTAAGAATAACAGATGATTATTAACAAATGTATTTCTCTGTAGCTCACATATCCATTAATTCGTACTCCACAAGAGGACGCACTTGCTGCTCAGGTGAAGCACACTAAAGGACACTTTTTGTTGTCGTTTATGAATGAGGACACAGAGACAAGAGCAGGATTTTCGACAACCTTGATGCTTTATTTATATATATTTTTTATTATTCTGTTTGTTTAGACTATGTGCTCCATTCATTTGTCTCGCATAACTAAGTTACATAAGATTGTTCCAAAATGTGTCTTTATTATTAATTACCATTAACGATTAATGATTAACGTGTTCATAACCAGTTTTTAAAAAGCGTGAAACTTGCAACACTAACAAAAAAAAAAAAAAAAAACCTTAACAGGATAACCACATTAATATAATCTGACATAATAATTAATATAAAGGTAATTATAACCCTACTACTGTTAGAGCTGCTATAAAAAAAATTATTAAAAAAAATAATAAATAAATAACAAGAACTCTTAAAAAAAATTAGATGACTTATCCACCGGCCTCAAAAATTTGCAAATAAACTGGTGTAAAAGTTACTCATTTGCTTATTTAAGGAAACGGGGCATTTTAAGATATTCAGAACAACATTACAGTTAGAAATAAAAGAATAACAAAAGAATCCTGCCGGGCTTAGAGTAAAAAAAAAAAAGTTCTCTCTTGTTCCCGTGAGAAGTTAGACTGAACAAGTCACTGGGACACACGAGTAATCACATTATGCAAATGAGACACAGATCAGAGAAAACACCACATGACCAGAGTGTGTAACCGACTCACTTGTCGCCGCCGCGGCGCTGCTCCAGGCTGATGGTGAAGATGGCATGGGAGCGGGACGAGGCCGCGTTCATGGCTGTGGAGCCCACGGTACGCGCCGAGTTCCCCATCTCCAAACAGCCCACCATCTCCTGGGCGTTAAACACCTCCCTCTCCGTCAGACCTACAATCTGCGGCACCGAAGCAGCACTTCATCACCGAGAGGTCGACGACTTAAGGGTTAACTACTGAAACTAACGAATTAATATCTGTTTGACTGATTTGTCCTCAAAGCTCTTTTAGTTGTTTGAGATTTTAAACTCACTTTGATGCCTTCCTTCGGATCTTCTCTGATGCTGATAACCGGTTTGTCCTTTGACGTGCAAAGAAGATCCAAAATCTCTTCATTGTAAATCTGGACACAAAAACAAAAAAGGAAAAAAAATTTACCACTTAGTCGCTTGTTTTATAAGGCTGCGTTGATTTAAAAAAATCCCAGGAACTGAAGTTTCTACAGAAAATTATGGATATTAATAATAAAAAAAAAAACATGTGAAACTTTAAATATAAGGAAATACCTTAACAATTAAAATGTTTTTTTTTTTCTTCATTTTTTCTGGAAGATTCTGAATTCTCCAAACTATTCTCCAAACTTATAAAATAAGGCCTAACCAAACAACCCATTAATCCCAACTCCGTCTGTAGAAGGCTGAATGATATTTGTATTTGACTGATGGCACTTAATTAGGAACCTAGTAACCCAGTTTAAGTATTTATTGGGCATGCACCGAATGTTCGGCAACCGAAATTATTCGGCCGAAAATAGACAAAAAAAGCACTTTCAGTGTTCGGCCGAATAAATTTTGCCGAACGACGACGTTTTTAATGACGCGATCAAATACTAATACGCGCGCTTTATGCAGCAAACATGTCAGCAGTGTGGAAGCACTTTAAAGTGTCAGAGAAAGAGGCAAAGGGTGCATCTGCAAAAACGTACAGCATGTAAGTTTAATTTATCACTTAAAATCAAGACACCCCGAACATCATACAGAGTACGAGAAAGACACGGCGGCGGTTGCGGCAACAGCAGCAGCGAATCCACATTTTTTGCACTATTCAATGCACATTTGTTGTTGTAGACATACAGAGTTACATTCTTTCAGCAGTCAGTTATAGCTCTTACATAGGCTATTCAAGAAGGGGGGCTTCAAAGATGGCCAAATAAAAATATTTTTTTATTTTACTAATTTATTTATTTTAAGTTATATTGTGCTTTGTTTGTATAATATGCTGGAATCTAAAAAAAAAAATGTTCAGTGTTAAATATTTTGAAATTGTATTTTTGTTATTTGATTTATTTTTCTGAAAAGCAACACAAATTAGTACTATTTACTTTTATAAAATAATTACTAGTACTTTTACTATTTAATTAATAATTAATGTAAATTGGCAAAATAAATAGGAAAAAAATGCCAAACACCGCGTTCGGTATTCGGCCTTCGACCAGGCATTTCATTATTATTCGGCTTCGGCCAAGAATTTCATTTCGGTGCATCCCTAGTATTTATCCAATGACTAAAACGTCAAACACGTTTTGTCAATCACACTGGATAAGACGATCTGTCAAATGCTTTAATGTAAATTATGGCTGAAACCAGATGAAAGAAGGAAGGAGGGGGCTGCTTTATAGGACAACTTTCTCACACACACAGAGCTCGGTCTGGAAACTTCTTTAACAAGGAACCCCTCTAAATGTCACTTGCTTTTGCCTCCCTTTCAGGATTTTGCTGAAATGTGATGTTGCATTGTCGTTAAACAGATTCATCTCCCGCACTGCTACAGCCCTTGTAACCGTTTTTTCCTTCACGAGGGTCGTTGTTGCAGTGGAGTCACTAAAGAACAGTCACTACACTCGACAAATAAAAAAAAAGCTTTACGAGTGCGCACACGTGAACACAGTGTTATAGTAAACAATACACGTGACGCACACTGATACTGAGCATGGGAGACAATTACCCACAATCCCACAGCGCAAGAGAGAGTAGAACCATTAGCTCAGTTGTGATCACGTGACGCTTGGCATACAAAGCGCACTACAGTACTCGTATATCAAGACCTCACCTAATTATTAAGTTAAGATTTATTTAAAAATTGTATTGCAAAAAGCTTGCAGAATGAGGTACTCGCGAACCAAGGTTCCACTGTATATACACTTATTCACCTGCCTGCTAACGCAATCACCAAATCAGACAATCAAATGGCGACCTTTTAATGCATTTAGAGATCCTACCACAATAACTCTAATTGTAATTTACTCCAAAAAAGAAGTGATAAAGTTGAACCGACAGGTTGGATTATCCAAAGTATAAACTCCAGTCAGTTTTGCTATGATATGGGTTCATGTCAATGCCAATCTGGAAAATGTTTAAAAAGAAGCAATCCTCTTTTAAGGCTTTATGCACAGATGATGCATAAATGTGCCTAAAAAAGTGGCCACCAAAGTATCCAGCGATTAGGTGCTTGTCTTCGAACAGATGGAAGAAAAATGACGGCAAGTCTGAGCAGAAGAAACGAAACGGTCACTTTAAGAGGGTTTCAGAGGAAAGCGATACCTCGAGATAGGAAACAGTGAGGAGGAACTCGCGGTCAGAGCTCTTGACTTTTTCCTGAAAGATTTTCCGGACCACTCTGGGAATAACGCCGACGGTGGGCTCGTTCTCCTGCGCCGACGTGTAAGTGCCTCCCATGGAAAACGTCTTTCCTGAACCTGTCTGTCCGTACGCGAGCACTGTGGCGTTATAACCTGCAAATCACACACACACACACACACACACACACACACACAGAGAGCACATCAAGAAGACTTCTAAACATTTCTAACCACGGAAGTCACATCCAGGTTAGAGCTTTCCTTTAATAAAATTCACACTGACCTTTGAAGAGCCCTGAGAGTAACGGAGACACGGCCGCGTTAAACACCTCCTCCTGCTCGGTGTTGGGATCGAACACATAGTCGTATGTGAACGCTTTATCGTTTCCCACCACCACCTGCAAGACAAACGTAAACACCTGAGCAATTCAACACAGTGATGCGAGACAGGTGGGGCTTCAAGTCAATCCAAACATGCATCGCTCGCCACTTTAATAGGAACACCCGCTTATTTAAACAGTAATCTGATCATCATCTTCCTCTTGGATCTTCGTCTATCCGATCTCAGTTTAGCCTCAAAATACTGTTACGGGTGTCTTCTGAGGCATCCAATGTTCTACATGATCTGGGGAGCTCTTCTGCTCAGCACTGCTGTAAAGAGTGTTCACTTGAGTCACAAGTCAGGTCGAATGGTTCTCGTCCATCCTCCGCACCATCCTGTGCAAACACTACCAACCCCAAAGAGATCAGAGTTTAATGTGGACCTGAACTGAAACCTGAAGTATTTTGTCACGTGACTAGTTGACCGAGCATGGCCAGGTGTTCCTATTAAAGTGGCCAGCGGATGCAGAGTGTGTGTGTGTGTGTGTGTGTGTGTGAGAGAGAGACCTGTGGTTCTCCAGGTATGAAGGTCAGGCAGGTCTGACATCCTTCATTCAGCTCTTTGGCCACTAGAGGGCGGCAGCGGAGAGCCACTCGCACAGGGATCACTTTATCCTCCTCCTTCGTCATGCTGAAGAGAACAATAAACACAAAAACTCATCGTTTTATTACAATTTTATCCTTAAAGTCATTTGGTGAAGGTTTGTTTGGTTATTTATGAAGATGATGATGATGCTGCTAACTTTCTTAAAAGCCTGACAAACATTAGTATTATCAAGACAAAGGTAAAATTAAACCTTAACTTTAGCAGGCTTGTCACTGATATTAATATTTAATTTAATAAAGGTTGATGTTAATTTATTCAGAGTATTAATTTACCTCAGAGTGTGAAGCTAACGGACTTCCTCCTGCTGTTAAATCTCCGAGCTGAGGATGAATTAAAGACGCACAAACTCTCCAAATCCGCCTCAGGATCTCCTTCGCGTCGCTAGTGCATGAAACAAAACTCCACACAGTTTAGTTAAAATAAAGATAATAGTACAATAATCTTCTCTCAGTTGCTGTCAGTAAAAATAAACGCAGCCGCTAAACAACACGCGCCGCCATCTTGCTTCTGTACGAGCGGCTCGCTTTCAGTTCACCCGCCACTTTCAAACCAGGAGCTCCACCTCGCCGTCATGACGTCAGAGGCCTGCGTCACCACGCACGTCGCGCTGCCGTGTTTGCTGCCATCTGCTGGTGAACGTTAAGCATAACATCATTTTTCATTTCATCAAAAACAAAACTGGTTTTTGATGAAATGAAACTCACTGTCGCCTTGCACCTTCAGGGTCCGGGTTCGATTCCCGTCTCTGTGTGCATGGAGTTTGCATGGTCTCCCTGTACTTGCTGGGTTTCCTCCGGGTACTCCGGTTCCTAAATCTAAATTTATATAATAATCCATATATACACTACTGTTCAAAAGTTTTGGGTGACTTGCAAATTTCTTTGTTTTTGTTTAGTGATTTATTTTCTACATTCTACAACAATACTGGGGATTTCAAAACTATAAAATAACACATATGGGATTAGGTAATTATGTAACAACAAGAAAAACATCAGTTAGTTGTTATTTTAAGACACAGAGGTCGGCCTTTCTGTAATAGTTCTTCAAGAACAGTATTGTGTCAAGTGCATTTGCAAAATCTGTCAAGCATCATAATGAAACTGGCTCTCATGAAGGCCTTCCCAGGAGGGCGAGACCAAAACCTACCTCTGCCGCAGACGAGAAGTTCATTTAGAGTTATCAGCCTGAAAAATGACATTAACAGCACCTCAGATTAGAGGCGTTATGAAGTCTTTACAGAGCAGAAGTAGCAGAAACATCTCACCATTAACTGTTCAAAGGAGATTAATGCATTTTTTGGCGCCTTCAGTATTCCTTTACAATGTAGAGAGAAATAAAAATCAGGAACCATCATGGAGTTAGAAAGTGAACGGTAGTGTATGTGGTTTATTAAAGATATATCGTAATGAAAAAATAAACTTTGTTGTTTATAATGGACTGGGAAAGGCTCCCAAATTTATTTTTTAAACACACTTTTTTTTATTATAGATGTTTGTATTTCATGTTGCTGTTCCTGTATGATCCTGCAGGTGGTGCACTCTAAACAAGACACAGCACAGCATCTTGTGTAGTAGCATCATTTGCCATGTTTGTTTAGAATTGTTACAAAAATCTGTGGAAAGTTGAGATATTTATAAAATCACAAGTGCATCCTTGAAATCAAAATCAAATTAGCGCCTATTGTAATAAAATCGTATCAGGTGGAGATTCTTATCCCTATTATTTAGGAGATTTGTACCTGAGACAGTTTTATAAATCAGATTATTTTAGATTAATTGCACACACAATGCTTATAAATAATCTAAATACAGAAACTCAAAGGTTCACATGAGATTTGTAAAAAAAAGTTTTTTTTATTAATATCACTGATATCAACACAACTTCATAGCTTTTTGGTGTAGAAAATTGCAATTACAAAAAATAATCACAGTGTGTCCCTTGCCAAGGCCAACCTTTACAATGAAAAAGTTTACAATGGTATAAAGTTACATGAAGTTCCTTGACTGGAAAAATGTTTTCCAGCACAGCTAGAACAATTAAAACCAAAAATAAAAATTTTAAATCAACAATACTTTTACTACTACTAATAAAAAACAGATGAATAAATTAGAGGTTTTATTCTGCAATAAACCACAACATCATTACATTAAATTTCTTCACATAGTATAACTTCTCAGTAAATTCAGTTTCAAAATAATTCTTCATCCAAGAAAAAATCTTCTTCAGTGTTTTACCAGCGCTAAGCGCTCGCGGTCAGCTAGCTTCTTCCTCTGTTCCTTTTTTAGTTGAACAGTTCGTTTGTCAAACCCAGCCGGGCTCAGAGCGACGCAGGTGAAGTTGGTGCTCAAGTCTTTTGCAGTGAGGTCTTGCAACAACACCTTGGAGTGGAGGAGCACCGTCCCGTCAGATGACCTGCAGACAGAAAGGTATAATGTTAAGGTTAGATATAAAGTACCATAATACACAAAGGTCCAACTAGCGACTGTAAATGTCCAGTGGTGATGATCATTGTGTTCATTTCTATTTTACGACCATGATAGAACCTCCGGTCAACATTCACACACCCATTCAGACACTACGATTCGCTAATCAACCTAATCTGCATGTCTTTAGACTGTGGGAGGAAACCGGAGTACCTGGAGGAAACCCACTAAGCACAGGGAGAACAAGCGAACTCCTGTTCCTGTTCTTATTTTCTAGCCGCTAAAAAAAAAACACTTGTTTCCTCACCAGTTCTGCTTTATTCTCTATTTTAGAGGTGAAAGTGTTGGAAATCGTACTGACTGTGAGCTACTGTACTAAGCACTGGAACTGGAGACTCCTTCCAGAATTCTATTTTACACGAAACATCATAATGTACATTTCAATTTTATTAAAACAACAACAAAAATATTTTTAGGCTTCAATCATGTTTCGTGTGTGTCCACTTTATACGTTCCTGCTGATGAGCTGTTACTATGGAAACGATTAAGCAGATTAATATGATCATGTGATTTGTGTTATTGCCAGAGCTGCTGTTATAGAGAATGAATCTCCTCCTCTCTCTGCCTGGCTGTGATACAGTAATAGATAAGTTCTAAAGCTCAGCATGCAGGAAGAGTGTGTTCTTACTTTCTCTCTGTATTTTTCACGTCGAACTTTTTATATTTTTCTTCCAAAAAGTCACCGTCGGCCAGCCAGTACACCATGGTCTCGTCCATCAGCCCTCCCGGGTTCACCAGGCAGGTGAGTCTGTGATCCCTGACTGAGGAGTGATGCATCACAGACAAACTGGTTAGGAACAGAGTTCAGCTTTCACTCGGCATTAAATCAGATTAAATCAGAAATGTCTCTAAAACTCTCCGAAGAATCTTTAATATAAAAACACTCATGTTTCGTCTAAGAAATGTAGAAGAGATAAGAATGCAGCTCACCTGTTTGTTTGGTGTTGATTTTGATGATCGTAGGTTGACTGATTTCCATCGCTGTAAAACAGATATTCGGATTTCAGCAAATTGAACCAATTTATAGAAAATTCACTGAGTTTTTGTTTTTAAAAACATTAATTTGGGATGAAAGTCTATAAACACTATAAAGGCAGATGTATCAAATATTATACAAAGTAATCTTTTTAGATTTTATTTGTATAGACAATATAGAAAATTTATTTGTTAAACCCTAATAAATACATTTTTTAGTTTTAAGCTGTAAACATGATAATTTATTTTTATGATTTATGTTATTTAGCTGCTCAGAACCTTAGGAATAATTGTGTGTAAAATAAATAAATATAAACAGTAACACAAGTGGGTTTGGAGAAACCGTGGAAATGTGTAAAAACAGAGATCTTTGTATAGAAAAACATATCAGTAGTGTCTACATAAAGTGTACTGAGGTTAGAACTGACTAAAACGACTCTCAGACACTAAATCCAACGTTTTCCAGCGACAGACAGAATTAAAGCCATTATAATACATTTATAAACTGATCTGAGGTCAGATTGTGAATGAACTCACTGGAATGAGCCGGGGTGTGAGAGGGGCAGTGGAGCAGCACGACAGCGCTGATATACACACTGAGAAATCCTACACACACACACAGAACACAAACACACTTTACACACACAGTCATGGCAAAATAATAACACACAGAACACACACTCCAGTAACAATAGGCTCCAATCACTTCTTTATAACGAATCTATAAACACAGAATGTTGATCCAGTAAACCAAAATACAAAATGATTCATCTTATTTCTCTTATTTTACTTTTTTTTTTTTTTTTTACTTTTTTTAAATGCTTAAAAACAAACTATAAAACAAAACTGCACCAGGCTTGAGATGCCCAGAGAAATGTTTAATAATCTTCCTAAAATAATAAAAATGATTATTTTAAAGATATTTTCATTTTGCTGTATTTTAGATTGGAGAAAAATAAATATTTCTGACTCTGTATAAAAAAATAAAGTGCAGCGACCTAATAATCTAATTATTGAAAAGCTGCTCTTTAGTTATACTGTATTATTTATTTTTGTACTTAGCTCTTATATTTGTATTTTTCCCTTGATCTTTATAAAAGGGATGTCATGCTGTATTTCATTGTACTTCATTTCATTGTAGATATATTTATGTTAGTAGCATTTCTTATTAAATTATAGATAAGCTAGATCGAAGATCATAAACCAAACAGTTGTGCTAATTTTTTATAAATATAATGGCTGATAAACAGCAACATGTTCTGATCTACAGCGTGCAAAGTCTCTCTTCTAAGGATAGAAAAACAGTTTAACAAACCATTCAGTTTTATAAAACAAGGCTCAAAGATAGGCTCAGGTTGGTGGATCTCAGGAGGTTTGAGGTTCATAAATACAGAAGAAAACCTCAACTGAAACATTCGGTTAAACTTTGTACTTTTTGAGAAACCAGACATTAGTGTGTACTTTACTAAAATTTCTGCCCTAAAACCCCCTAACACTTACATTACCATCATAAAAGTGAAAGTAAATGATTGAGAGACATAATTAAATCTGGTGGTTGAGCCAAATAAATAAACCCACCAGTCAAAAGTAACTCATAATTATATTTATTTTTTTTTACTCCTGTGCAGTAAAATGTTTAAAACAAAAAGCAGCGATCATAAAGATTAGATTGGTTAGTCCAGTTAAATACAGAAGTAAAGTAATAAGTGAAAGTTTGGTTTAAAACTCCTTTTTAAACAAGATGCTCCACTAAAAAAAGGAAAACAACACGACATAAAGACGGAGGCAAATCGATAAAGTGAATAAATAACTGAAATATATTTCCTTCCTTGAAACAAGTTTTAATTGTAAACTAAATTATTCTGCATAAATCTGCATATTTTAAATTATATATTTAACTAAGCATTTGTTATTTATTACCTACATTTTTTTTGTTATTATTATGATTTATTTCCTGTAATCTGTTTAAATGGAATTAAATTGGAACCTAAATACAGTAACTCAAAAGCAAGGTTAAAAATAATGTTATCTAGAATCTCATAATCTAATAATAATAAAAATAAGAATAAAAACACATTCGGGAATTTAAAAAAAAAAGCTCAATGGCTTGAATACACAATCAACATGTTTACATTTAAATAATTAGGAATAAATATGTAAATATAACACATGTATTAGAATGAGGTCTACCAAAGTTCTGGTCTTAAATAGTTAAATACTTTTTAATTCTGTTTATAAAGTGTGTTACTGAAGTCTGTGGAATGTATTTAAGATGTTAAGAGAAGTTTGCATTAGAATATAATATTGTATTAAATTATTATCTAAAGTCAAACATCTCGTGCATTAACCAGGAACTGCACGAGGACGTCAATAAAAGAGAGAACTCAGAAATAATCAAGAAAAATATATTTTATCACATCCTCCTGAAAAACGTCTGAAAATTTTATAGCAAAAATAAATCATTTATATTTCTGATAAATTTTCTGTAATGCTAGAAGTTATATCTTAATAATCTATTTATTCCCTTTATTTTGATATCTGTAATCAAAAATCAATCCAGAATGAATTAACCCCAGAGGTGATGATGTGATGATGTGATGATCTGTACCTGTAGTGGTGTCGGTCCGGCTCATGGTGCGGAGCATCTCACACCCCAGAGGCGCGAGCCGGCTTAAAAGAAGCGCTCTGACGTCACTCTGCTTCCGCTTTGGTCATGACGAGCGCTTCAATCGGAAAATACCGACGCAGTGTATATATATATGTGTATATATATATATATATATATACACACACACATCTCAGTGTTAAATATTAATTTATGCATATAAAAATAAATAAGTATCAATGTATTATAACTACGGATACATTCAGTTAAGGCTACCTAATAATACATATTTAATATAGCCTATGTATTATTTTTTATTTTTCAGACAAAAGAATAAATTCAAATAAACAACACTCCCCTAAACATATATAAACACAATCAAATATGCTTACCGTCTACAGTACAAAATGGATTTTAATATTTATTTTATGTTAAAATAAGTTTAAAAAAATATTACTATTATATAAAGCAGCACTTGGTTATTTATAATTGATTTATTAATTAGTTTATTTTATTACCGTGGTGGTACTGTATAGTACAGTACACTTTTATTAGTATCCAATTTTTTTTGTTTATTACTGAGGTCTGCTAGCAAGTTGTTTGTCTAGTTACTTAAATACAATTACATTTATTGTTAATAATAATAATAATAATAACAATAATAATAATAATGGGGCTGATGTCATAGTGCTTATAATAATTTGGCACGATAAAACTGTAAACATTTTAATTAAAATAAATTATTTCTTTAATAAAAACATTTAAAATAATGAGGTGTAAAATTAATCCAGTAGAGTGAAAATTAATGTTGAAATTTGTTTTACAGGCTGCATAATGTTTTAGAAACCTCTATACATAAATCAGCGATTTATCTACGGAGTGTAAACCGCATCGCTGCGCGTTGGTGAGGAAACACAAATCTAGTAGAAATAACTTTACAGATTGTGACATGATCAAGATTCAGATCATTAAAAGATCTTATAAGCACAACACTTCTAAAGTCATGGATTAGACTTCAATCCCTTATTTGGAGCTGAATTTATCTTAACTGAGAAGATTCTGTCTGTCTCTCACACACACACACACACACAACTCTATTATTATATCATTATTTAAGATGTGCAGCCGTGTGTTATTGAGCATCATCACACTCTGTAGTCCTGCTGAAATGTAAAACTTTGTGTGGTTTAGACGAGTGGAGCTTCTTGAATCATCTAATCCACCTCTGAGGAAATGAACCTGCTCGAAACTCGAAGCTTTTATAAATATTCTCCTGCAGTCTCTTTATTTCTCTCAACTGTGAAATCTTAGAAACATTTTCAAAAGTTTACTAAAGACTTATAACTATTATTTTTTTTACAGAGAATACTTTCAACATTAATTCCATCAGCCATGATCTCATGAACTCAGTTTCATTAAACGTCATATAAATTTCACAAACATCCGATCATTCAGACTCCCAGTGTACCGTCTGTCAGAACACGGAGCCGCTGAAACTCACCGCCTCAGTGAGGAGTCAAACAGAAACTCTGTGTTACTGCAGTAACAATTCTCGACATTCCTTTAAAAAAAATAATAAAAAAAGCAAAAAACAAACAAGCGCACACTTTACAGGTTCAGAGATTCCTGTCAGTGTGCACACACTGCTAACCAAAAGTGTATGATGAGAAGTGAAAGAGGGATTTTCAATGGATGGGAAAAGGGAATTTCATTGTTACTGGAAAAGAGTGATTTTTTTTTTTTTTTAACTTTGAGGGTAAGATTTACAGTTAAAACATTAAGACAGGTTAGCAGTTTCTTTAAGAAAAAAATTAAAATCCCAAAATAAGAAACACGTTTTAAAAATGAAAGAACAAAACCAGACGTCTAGTAGGTTTCTTTTTCTCTTTTTTCTCCTTTAAATACACATATGCACAGTGTGTGTGCACGTGCCAATATACAGTACATTACACACTTTTGGTGATTATGGTTTCAGTCCCAGTCTCCTTCTAGCAAAGACAGATTGCATATAGTCTCTCTCTCTCTCTCTCTGGAATAGGGGATGGCATGGCGTAGCCGTTATTCCAGACCGAGGATGTAATTGATGCCCTGGACTAATCCGATGATGACCGGCTGCCAGGCTACGAGATAACGAAGCCAGTCCAGTAACTGACCGTACATGACGTGAGGCCTCTCCCACCTTACAGACACTGGTTAAGGAGACCAACAGGAGTTGACCTGGAGTTCATTAAACCAATAAACACATTTGTCTAAATGTGCAGTTATCTAATCAGCCAATCGCAGTTCATGTTAAACATCAGAATCTGATCTCAGAGCCACTGAGTCTCCTGTACCAGTTTGGGATACGAGTGGAACCTGGGTGATACCTGCTTGTGCCCTTTTGGAGCTCCTTGGACGTGCTGAGATGCTTTTCATCACATTTAAACAGAACGATTATCTGAGTTAACTCCACAGCTCAAAAAAAGTAGATGTTTAATGCAATATTATATGTAAGCACATTAAAAAAAAAATCTTCACATGAGATTAGTTTAATTTTCTGAAACGCTCAAACATCACAGAGACGTTTCCAACCGTTCTGTTGTGAACATTCAGGTCTGACTGGATAACTGCACAGGTGTTCCGATTAAAGTGACCAGTATGAATATTTACAAATTTGCATTGTTTCACATTTATGTTTCTTTATGACACAAAACTGTGCCATCACCATGAACAATGTGAACACAATTCCAGGCTGATGACAAACAGGAAATCTGTGACTTAAAATCTTTTTCTGATTTGTGAGGTCAATTCAACATTCTAGTGAACTGTTCCCTCTGGTTACTATCTGTTTCAGTCTGAGGATAAAAACAAGAAACTTTTAAACCATCAATCGCACTAACCAGCAAAACAGGTTGGTGATTAAACTAGTGTGGAATTCCTTTAGTTCTACAAGAACATGCACGGGAAACCCCAAATATTCGTCTCAATCATTCATTCTATAAATATAAAGCGGGTGGTTTAGGGCCATGGTTCAGCAAACAAAGGGGGAGTGGAGGTATGAACGAGACGATGCGTACTTGTAATGAAATGTGTTTCAGTGAATCGTACCACATCGTACCGTTCGATCTCATAATTTTATACACCTGCATCCTCACTTTTTAATTTTTTTAACAAATAAAAAAATATCACGCTTTGTCCAACGTTTAAGAACGTTGTTCTTTAATGAATTAATTAGAATGATAATGAGGTCCCGCCCCACTAGCAGCACCAACACACTGCATCTGCCCCAGCACGAGATTTTCCCATCTTGGTACGCAGGATCGAGAATCTAAAAAGAATTCTAAGCTAACATTAGCTTTGTGACTTAAGCCACACCTCCTCGAGGTTTGCAGTGTTTACACCAATTTAGGATTTGTTTATTTTAAAAGCTCTAATATGCAAAAGAATTTAACTGTTCTGTAACATACAGGTTAAACATAAAGGCTTAACTTATTTATTTTCCTTTTGTGAGGATTTTGTTCACTTTAATTAGAACAAATAATGATCTGTAAAAAAAAGAAAAAAGAAAAAAAAAAAGAAAAAGTATTTTCGTTCCAAATCCTGAAAATTTCTGTGTGAGCTTTAAGATGAATTCGGACTGGAAGTTTGATTCCTGAAACATTTTTATCAACATATTAAATGTAAATAAATAATTCAATATGTTTAGTTAAGCGCATTAAAATATATTGCATTCTAACGCACAGGTTTATTGAGTTATACGCTCTAAGAGTCTGCGCATCTCACACAGACGCTGTGCATTATTGTTATAATTCTTTTGGGATTACAGTGCATTTACTGTATAGTGCTGGGTGCTTTAACGAATTGAACTGAGACATCGCTGAATCATAATAAAGTAGAATTTTGAGTAATTGCTACAACTCTTTCTCCGTTTTCAACCTTTCTTCCTTTTTCTTAAAGAATCAGGCAATTAAACACACATAAATGTCATGTTCTAATATTCAGCATGTCTGCACGCTTAACAAAAACAAAGGATACGGATTACTGAACATTCTCTTCAGGTCCACCTTTTCTTTGCAGTATGGGCATGTCTGTTTCTTACCCACAATGCACCACCCTCGTATGCAGAACTCGTGGAATCTGGTAAAAAAAAGAGTCAAGGAAAGAACACTCCGGCATACAATAAACATCATACACACTAAGCACACTACACAAGAAATGTGTAGACAATGGATTAAAAATAGAACTGAAATTAGAAACTCTGACTGAAGAACCTGCGCTGGAGTTTGCGTTTTACTACGATCATGAGAGACGTGTTTACCTTTAAGCAGACAGCAGGACAGAGAATCAGAATCGGTGTTTTAGCTTTTTAAAGCTGTTCCTCAATGATACTGAAGCGTTTATCACTTCTGATGATCTGTTCAAATATTAATGATCGTTCTATTTAACGCTCTTCAAAAAAAAACATAAGCTCCGCCCTCTGGAGGCATGTTTTGTTCCACAGTCACAGCTCGGGCAGGCACGGTGGTGTAGTGGTTAGCACTGTCGCCTTGCACCTCCAGTGTCTGGGTTCAATTCCCGGCCAGGCTCGATTTCTGTCTGTGTGCAGGCTCGATTCCTGTCATGTTCTCCCCGTGCTTGGTGGGTTTCCTCCGGGTACTCCGGTTTCCTCCCACAGATATTCCAAAGATATGCAGGTTAGGTAATTGGCGTTCCCAAATTGCCCGTAGTGTGTAAATGAGTGTGTGCGCGTCTGCGTAGTGTGTAAATGTGTGTGTGTGTGTGTCCTATGATGGATTGGCACCCTGTTGCCCTAAGTCTCCTGGGATAGGCTCCACCCCCACTACCCTGAGTACAGGATAAAGCGGTATAGACGATGAGAAAGTAACAGGGAAAGTAATCAGATAAACCTGATTAGCACACAGTAAACCACGCAGACGATTCCCTTTTTCATCTGTCGTTTAGATTGAATAATAATAATAATAAAAAAATTCAGTAGCGTCTATCCAAGTTGAGTGTCTTTAATTCTGCAGCATGGTCTTAGAGCCTTCTGGATAGTCTTTATCCAGCATCAGGAATTCTCCATCAAGAGGAGACCAAAAAAAAAAAAAAAAAAAAAAAAAGCAATTATCTTTATTTAGCTAGATCGCTATCAGGTTTGTTTAAATTAACAATGAAACAGAAACCACAGTTTAAGGGCTATGATCATAATTTACTGTTTGATAAATCATTATGGTGCCTTTAATTATAGAGGGTGAAAGCCTTTTGTGACTTTTCTTTGTGCTCAATTTACACATTAATGCATATCTATGGAGATCTCTGACTCCTGAAGATACACACATACAGTAGCTCCCAATGTTATTCATTTGTTGTGGAAACGACATCAATTTAGCTCCATTCAAAAAAGAAAAGGATGTTAATGTGGTCACATCGAAACTCCAATGAGCAAACCGCTGTCTGCGAGAGGAAGTTCTCACTACCAATGATGCGTAGCTAAAAAAATGTGTGTCAGTGTTGCGAGAAAACACTGCTGACGTGCAGCAACTTGCTCCATGAGGTCTTACTCTTGAATGGATCCACATGATGAGCTTTACAGTCAGCAAGTCAGGCCAAGGGGTTAGTGAGAGCACTTCACCTCTACCATCATCATCACCATGACCACCACCACAACCATCGAAACCACCATTATGAGGGTGGTGCTCCAATTCCTAGAATCTACAGGAATCTGTTCTGGTGAACAGGCTAAAAAGGCATTTCCAGTGAATTTTCTGTGTGGCTTAATGTTAGCGTACTGGTAAATAAGGAAACCTGGGTCACTAACATACGATGAGGAAACGGAAAGACAGTTCCTTTTTTTTGTTTGCTGTGACTATTAAAATTGTCCTCCAACATATCTCGCATTGTACGTCATGGAAACCTACCAACAAACATGTACAGGCATGTGTACAGTAAAGGGAACTCCCTCAGTTACTAGTGCATGGCTGCAGGCGTGCTGGAACGTTGGGGAGGCCTCTCAGGAGCACGACAAACCTGCTTCAAGAGGGTGGACAGCTTCATGGTAAAAGAGGAACTCGCTCATCATGACTTTTGTCTCTACAACTCTAAACCCAATTACAAACTGTTGTACAGTGGTGAAGCAGGCAGGAGCAGTCAAGGAACCTGATGTGTTATAAATCGTGTTCTTCCTTTTCTGCGAGACAGGTTCAGCGGAGTGTTCCACGGTTGGCACGACTGCATTTGAAAATGATGTAGGTTTTAAAGAAAGTTCTTGTAGTTTTCCAGACCTATGAACCTTCAGGTTTTAAAGTGATGATGGACTGTCGCTTCTCTTTACTTGATCAAATCGTTCCATGTGCATTATCATATAGGTTTAACGTCTTCAGTAGTGTTCTACTACATAGAAAATTTAAACAATAAATGATTAAATAAACATTAAAATAGAAGATGTGTCCAAACGTTTGCCTCGTCCTGAAACGTATACAAGCCAGGTCTTATGGTTCTCCCTGTGATATCATTAATCAGTTCTATTCATTGGACCACAAGCAGCTAGAGGTAAGCTTTCTGATCACACTGTAACTTTAAATGGCCTTTCTGGACCTCGGTGTGATTCTAGATTCTAGACATTTATTTGAAGCTCATGTGGTCAATATCACCAGGATAGCATTCTTTTACCTCAAGATAAGGAATATATTGTCACTAAATGATGTAGAAAAACTAGTTTGTGCTTTTCTCACCTCTAGGTTGGACTATTGTAACAACTAGGTGTATAAACAATCTTCAGTTAGTCCAGAATGCAGCAGCGAGAGTCCTCACTCGAACCAGAAGATACGAGCACATCACCCCTATCTTATCTTCACTGCATTGGCTCCCTGTGAAATTTCATATCCATTTTAAAATACTACTCTTGACATATAAAGCATTAAATAGTGCCGCAGTATCTGCTAGTGTCCTTCGAACTGCCACGCCTACTTCGATCAAAGGATGCAGGCTGCTTGTCAGTACCGTGTATTATTAAAACTACAGCTGGGGGCGGAGCATTTCCTTACAAAGCCCCAAAGTTATGGAATAGTCTTCCAAATAGTGTTCGGGACTCAGACACAGTCTCAGTGTTTAAGTCCAGGCTAAAAACCTATTTATTTAATCAAGCAGTTTTATAAATAGATTTGTCTTGGGTAAAGGAGCAGATCTAAGAACGTAGAGTATTATGGTGAACTAGTATGTTTACAGTTGTGTTCAAAATTATTCAACCCCCAATGCTGTAAAGGGTTTTAGGGAATTCAGTGTACATTTGTAATTGTGTTCAGAATGAAATCTTACAAGGACTTTTTAAAGAACCAAATGCATCTAAAATGACATCAATTGTTTTTGTAATACAGTAATAAATGTTTTTTTTTTATTTCTTCATTGACACAAATATTCAACCCCTTAAAGACTACCACTCTTAAGAACAGAGGTTCATTCAAGTGTTTTCGATCAGGTATTAAAAACAGCTGTGGATGTCAACGAGCAGCAATCAAGCATAATAAGCACCAATTAGGCAGATTTAAAATGACTGTGATACTCAGCTCCTTCTAGACATTTACTGGGGTGTTTACAAACATGGTGAAGTCAAGAGAATGGTCCAGGAAGACAAGAGAAGAGGGGATTTCTCTTCACAGGAAGTGCAATGGCTATAAGAAGATTGCAAAGATGTTAAACATTCCAAGAGACACCACAGGAAGCATCATTCGCAAATTCAAGGCAAAGGCCACTGTTGAAATGCTACCTGGTCAAGCCAGAAAGAAGGTGCTGACTTCGACTGCTGGGCGCTACCTAAAGCGCAAAGTGGAGAAAAGTCCCCGTGTGACTGCTGAGGAACTAAAAAAAGATTGGTCAAATGAGGGGACTGGTTTCAGCTCAGACAATAAGGTGCACACTGCGTAATGAAGGCCTCCAGGCCAGAACTTCCAGGCGCACCTTCTTGCTGTCTCCAAAGAATAAGAGTCAACTGCAGTATGCCAAAAGTCATGTGGAAAACCACAAAAGTTTGGAATAGTGTTCTGTGGACTGATGAAACAAAATTCGGCCCATGGATCAACGCTATGTTTGGAGGAGGAAGAACAAGGCCTATTAAGAAAAGAACACCTTGCCTACTGTGAAGCATGGTGGGGGTTCAATCATGCCTTGGGGCTGTTTTGCTTCTGCAGGTATAGGGAAGCTTCAGCGTGTGCAAGGTACCATGAATTCTCTTCAGTACCGGGAGATATTGGAAGAAAATGTGATGCAGTCCGTCACAAACCTGAGGCTAGGGAGACGTTGGACCTTTCAACAGGACAATGATCCCAAGCATACCTCCAAGTCCACTAGAGCATGGTTGCAGATTAAAGGCTGGAACATTTTGGAGTGGCCATCGCAGTCACCAGACTTAAATCCGATTGGGAACCTCTGGTGGGACTTAAAGAAAGCAGTTGCAGCGCGCAAGCCTAAGAATGTGACTGAACTGGAGGCTAAGAAACCCGTAAATCACTGCAAGACACTTGTGACAAGCTATTCACGTTTAAAAGCTGTTATAACTGGAAAAGGAAGTACTAGGAATGAATGTCACTTGGGGGTTAAATAAAACTGATGATCTGAGCACAGAAAAGACATTTGTGGTTATTTTATTATACATGTTATGTTATATTTGTCTGACTTACAAGTGCCTGTTGAACATCATTACTGTAAAAAATTGACAGTCATTAAAACAATTTTAATTTTGTCTCAATACTTTCAGCTACCACAAAAAAAAAAAACTTTCTCACACGTTTATAATTATTGTAATGGATTGTAGAATATGATAATGCTATGTTTTATAGACTACCATACACATACTGTACACATACACCTACAAAAACGTCTGTATTACTTTAGTGTAAAGGAACTGAAGTACTTTTATTAGTTTTAATTTTATTTATTAGTTGATTCATCAGAATGTCTGACAGAAGGACCTTCCTGAAGGTTCACTTTACTTAGAAGCACTTTGATGAAATAGCTTTTAGCATCTTAATCAACTGTATAATTTAATTAAGATTGTTACCTTTTCCTTTAATAATTTCTGTTTGATCACTTATTTTATTTCTAAACTACTTTTGAGGTTACAATCCAGTATTTTATGCCGCGTTTCATTGTTTTTACACAGACATAACCGTCATAGTCATGTATAAAAACAGTTCAAAGTCATAGTTCCTGGAGAACCTCATGACTGGAAAGACAATGCTATATTTCCCTTCCTTATGATATAAACGAGCAGCAGGAAAACACCACACTGTACACACACTGTCCTGTAATGACATGCTGGGAAATGCTAAGCTATATCCTCCTACTTTGGTTGTGTGTGCGTGTGTGGGTTTGTTTTTGGTTTCCTCATCATTACAGAGATATTCCCGGCCACACTCGCGCATCTCTAGCCAACACCAACATGAACCCACGTCCAGGTTTAAAACAATCTTCTTCCGCTATGACAGAGAAGCGTTGTTGCTCGAAGTGTCTGGAAAAGTTACTGAGGTCTTGTCGCCCTACACAGGCTACGGTCAGGTGGTCATGTGACCTATGGGTGCGACCTATGGGTGCTTTAAATCGTTAAAGGATACACATGGTTGCAGGACAGCCTGTACGTGTTCTCCATGATTCCTTCTTCATCCACGCTCACCAGGATGGGCTGACCGCACACGGCGCAGATGCTGTCCGACAGGTGTTTAGTGGGCATTCCGGATGCACTGTAATACTGACACAAGGCACAAAGGTTTAAAAGGCAGCATGTCAGGAGAGTGTGAAGCCACACAACCGTATCTCAGAGGAAAGCCTGGTACGTCTGCCATCCTCTGCATATGTGAAGATCATGATCAGCTAGTTTCGCCGTTACCTTAGCTCTGTCTCTTTTAAATAAGAATCATCAGATACTCACTCCTACTGTAGAAGCCATGAAGTCTGCGCACATCTCCGCAAAATCCCTGCCTAGGACGCCGTAATAGAGTCCGTAAAACAGCATGGAGACGCCAAAATCCATGGAATCCTCCGGTTTTATTCTGAGAGAGAAATATGAGCAAAATAAAGAAAAAAAGAAAAACTAAAAACTTGCCTGTTTATCACTTAAATTTGTGTTAAAAATAAAGATCTTGAACAGTACAGACAAAATGTAAAACAAATTTGTTATAAAACCATATAATCATTCATTTTTTGCATATACGATACACCTGACTCATGCAGCCTATTGGTTTTCATGTGATTGTGGATGTTGACCCATCCTGTTGTTCAGCATTTCCCTGACTGATGTTAAGATTAGGGATTTTAATGCAGAACAAAATCTTGCCAAGTCATGCAGTGTTCCTCTGAGTCATTCCCGTTCGTTAAGCACCTGACATGCCAAACACAATGAGTTATTTGAATACCTGCAGATTACACACAAGTCACAGCTATTGCATGAGACGACTTTATTTCAGGTAAACAATGTCGTTTCTAAAAAACTCTGACACACTGGAGTGTAGAGTAACAGAACCACATCACGTGTTAATGCTCTCATTACCTTCAGGTGTAGAAACCGTTTGTTGGTAATTAGAAACGTTTAATAATTGTGGAATCTAAGACAAGCGTTCACTTTAAAGTGGAACTTAAAGAAACGCGTCTGTGTGTGTGTGTGATACTGTACACACACTCTTTCACCAACACCACTTGCACATTTCAGGAACTCAGCTGGGAGTTATTTCTACATCCCCTGTAAGGTCTTTTCTTCACTGCAAGACATTTCCACATATTTGTCTTATTAAAAGCTTTCCTGGGAGGCCAGTGTTTCAGAGGTGAATCAGACAGGCAGGGCCGGTCAAGGCTTGAGCGTGCTGAGACAGCTTCCAAGCACCGTGCAGGGGATTATATGGAGAAATAAAGGGGGTTTTTAATCTCAGCACTGTGTTCTGTTATTCTGAACCATTATCAAAAGTCCCGCTTTCACTTGAACACCCCTTGGTTTCCCCTATGGTAAACACTGCTCAGAAACTTCACGAGGTGTACCACTTGTTCAATTGGGTTCTTTCCACCCAGATTAGGTGGCGTGGAATATTTTGGATTTCTAAAAAAATGATCAGGGTGATCCACAATGTCTAAGGGGGAGAAAAACATCACTTTATTCTCATGACAAATGTTTTGAGCTTGTTTTGCTAACATGTTTATTATTTCACTCGAAAACAAGGTTGAAAAGTTAAAAAGCCGCGACCAGACGCTGTGCATATGGTCTTTAACCTGGATTGTGCATTCCTCAAAAAATAATCGCTACACCCCATGTGTTTTTTGCGGCGAGGCGGCAATATCAGTGTAAACACACACTTTTGGACATTTGTGTCCAATTCTGGAGGTAGTCAGTACCAACACTACTGTTGCTGATTTAGGTTTTAATTTTGATGATTGTGAAAAATGATTGAAATAAAAATTTTTGGGACACCCTGTATTACTGAAGTAAAAGTACTGTAGAAATCATCCATTTCCACGTGTATTAGCTAGCTCGTGGTAGCCTTCTTGATCAGATTTTAAACACCGGTCAGGTGTTTCGGCGGGCGTTGAAGGAAAAGCAAGTCATGTGATTATACATAATAGCCTGGAGGTGGAGAAATTCAATGGATTAAAATCAGTCAAAAATAATTGTACGTAAAAAAAGAATTGCATGTAATTTTGTGTTTTGCATGAGTTGGATTCCTAAATGTTGTGTGTTTGTCACAGTACAACCTAAATACTACACAGCACTGTGGTTGGGTATCGCAGCACCATTCAGAAATGTAGTGAAGTAAAAGTACAGATATTTCCTGTAACATTGAGAGAAGTAAAAGTAAAAAGTGTCCTTTAATAAACCTACAGATGTTAAATCTGTACTTAAATACAGTAACGACCCCCCATCTAACATTTTGCACTTAAACTTTTTTTTTTTTTTTTAAGACAGTAAAGTGCTGAATGAATATGAGTTTGTAAACAACACTCTCGCCGCGGCGTCCCTGCTTTGATCTCACCGAGTGTACAACTCACCTAAATATCAGATTGATGCCAAAGAGTGTGAACATGACCACACTGTATCCCACAATGCCCGTCGTGTAGCTGATCTTGTACAAGAGAAGGAACCATTTGTAAACCAATCTAGACAGAGAGAGAGAGAGAGAGAGGGAGAGAGAAAAAATGAAAAATTTTGGATGGATATGTGTAGCGGGGGCGGTGTAGTGAGGTGTTCCCTTCAAGCATTTAAAGATTTCTTAACAAAGAATTTGCAAAGAGGTGACTAACAAAAGTTGAAACGTAATGACATATGACCTACGACTCGTAAACTCACTGGGTCACCGTCATGATGTTACACAACATTTGATTCTGGATAACTCATGATCTTATTGACTCTTCAGATGCTCCACCCCTTTCATTTCCCCTTCAATTCTATCTTAATTTTTCAAAAAGAGGAATTACCTCGGCGTGGTGCACTCCAGGGGTTTGCGAGTGGCGCGGAAGGTGATGAACGCGGTGACAACTGAGAAGATGAACCACGTCACCAGGAATCTCCACCAATGCAGCTTCGTGGTGAAGTACAGGGGCACCACCCACATCTGAAACAGGGTCACCAACTGTACGACAGGATAATTGAATTATTAGTCATAAGGATTAGGCTGTAAAAACTGAAAAAGTCATGTGACCTAATGCACGACCTTTTACCCAGTTTCAGCGTTCATGTAGTTTATAACTTCAGTATTATGACATCATACTTAGGATGAGTCAGTCACCCAAAAATAAAAAACAATAAAACTTAAATTAGCTCCAACACAAAGACATGACGCACATGTGATAGGTTTCCATTGTGTGTGTGTGAGTAAAACTGTGAGGATATCCTTGGGGTTTACTTATTACAAAACACTTCCTAAATGAATAAACTAAATAAAAAAAAATCATACACTTTAAAAATTATTTTGAGATTTTTTTTTGTACAGACCCTGACCTTGGCTGATCTACTCAGGAATTCAGCTAGCATCAAGTTTGGACTGAAGAATTTTTTACATCACATTAACGCACATAATTCAATGCAAGCAATAATAGAAGTTGTCATTTTTCTGATAAAACTTGAGAACTCTCCCATCAGCAGAATAAAATAATTCTTACAAAAAAATGTGTGCGCTATTCTAGACAGTTACTGAGCGCTAACACTAACCAACTTTGATTACTGTTTTTAATTAGTTCTAATAAGTTCTGTCCTGGATTAGTACGATTTAGATGTAAGGTCAGCGATCATGACGACCGAGGTCTTCTGGCTAACATCTCCCATCCTTGGAAATAAAGGTTTTAAATTTTTTCCGGCTGCATGTGTGGTCAGATAAACAGTATTTTCCTGCGAAAGCCAACAGACAGGTGAGTCAGAGCGAGGAACAATCGTCTGGTTTCGTTTTTAGTTATTTTATACATATGTTTGTTACTAAGATCGTAAAATTTAAACATGTTCAGATGTAATTGTCCAGAATAACAGAACACAGACACGAGAGTAAAAACTCCCTTAATTTCTCTATATAATCCCCTGATACACTAATGAACTTATCCCAGTGCTTCTACCATTAAGGTAGAAAGTTTTTTGAGTACACTGAAAAATCTGAAACGTCAGCCTCCCAGGAACTCCTTTAATGAACTTAAATCCTTTAATGAACTCCTCTAACTGCCATCTCTCCTCTTCTTCTCTTTCCCCCCCTCTTTCTTTTTCCTCTCTCCTCCTGTCCCCCCCTTTCACTCTTTCTCTCTCTCTCTGTCGAGCTACACATGTCGTTCCTGAGCTGCCAGTGATCCAGACTCCCTCTGCCCTCCGGACCTGTCTGACCCATCCTGGTGCCCCGCTTCTGGCTGAAGATCTCGTCACATGGATGCCCCGTGTGTCTCTCTGGGATGCGTCTGGTGTCTGGGGATGATTCTCTCTACCTAGAAAATGGTTCTGGCCTTGACTGGTGTTGGCAACTGTTTCTCTGGGGACTTGACAGTTCGATAGTTCATGACTGGAACTTCTTACAAGTCTACCTGGGTCTTCAATAACTACCTGGACTCCATATTAACATCAATTAACATCAGCTATTATAGCTGAACTGCCTCCCACCCTACACACTGTATAAATGCAGATCATTTACTGCTTTTTGTTTCACCCAAATGAGGATGGGTTCCCTGTTGAGTCTGGTTCCTCTCAAGGTTTCTTCCTCTTACCATCTCAGGGAGTTTTTCCTTGCCACTGTCGCCCTCGGCTTGCTCACCAGGGACAAACTGACCATTTTGATTCATACAAATTCACATTTCATACAAACCTAAATAATTCTTTTGACTATGTAAAGCTGCTTTGCGGCAATGAAAATTGCTAAAAGCGCTATACAAATAAAATTGAATTGAATTGAATGACCCAAACATGAAGAAATGGCTTGGAGCAAGCTCAGGAAAATATATTATAATTAATATAATTACTGTAATAAATAAAATAAGAAATTGAAAATTGATAACGTCCACAAAAATGCACAAAAGTTTTAGTAGCACCCTGTTTGAAACTGCAAACACGCTGGTTAATAATTAGCTGTGAACAAAACTCATGCTGTGGCATCCACTTGTCACGTGATGTAACGCTGCCCTTTAACGAATGTCACAACACGCTATCTTACCATCTGCGTACAATGACAGAGACCCATCTCTTCCTTCCTCTGATGATATGCTCAAATCTTCCTTCTTCCATAAAACAAAACCCTTTTTTAACAAAATAAATATATCTGATATTTCATGTAAATGATTAACGTTACGTTAACATGAGCTTGTATAGTATACGATTCGGCTTTCATGCCTTTCCCATGGAAACTGTCAAAGGTGGAGTGTGTATTTAACCTCTCATTAAGTATTTAAACTGGTTTCTATATGATCAAAACTGATATTAACTACTGAAAGGACTTTATTGTTTTATTGTTTAATTGCAGCAGGGAGGCCTGATTAATAAACGATGACGCATGACACCATGAGAGTTTCCTGTATGAACTAACAGGCATTAAAAATATCATACTTGTTATTTATTAATCTATTTATGTCAAGTGTTCCATATATAATTGGAAAACAAATGTTTATTCTGTAGAACTGATAACGTTGGCAGTAATAGAAATTGAGCAATTGATGCAGTGAGAGGTTATAGGTCACCGGTGCCAACGTGGTGCATGACTTACTAAAGTCATTCATCAGTTATGAGTAGCAAAGTTCACAAACACTACATCTCCACCTAGTGGTCAAGCACAGAGTTTATCTGAGAGGAAAGAGCTATCCACTCTGTTCTGTGTGAACTGCATAAAGAGGCTCATAAAGTATATCAATCCACCATGGGGGTAAAATGTTAAAATGCCCAAATTTACAAATGAACATAAATAAACCTGTTTACAGCCTGGTCCAAAAAAAACGCGTCTGGTTTCGACAGTTAGTTTCCTATTCACAACACATGTGCAGGCAGGTGAATATTTATCAAACTCATTAGTTAAAATTATATTAATCCTTACGCATAATTAGGGGTGTGGCTGATTTGACTGACAGCTGCACTGCAGGTGTCGATCCGCTAGCTGTTTAGAAGGAATGTAGAGGAGTCGACAGCGAGTAAGGTCCGGACGACGAAGTTCAATCAAATGCATTAGCATGTAAATGAATGTTTAATATAAATTAACGTATCATTTTAAATAATTAAGGTAAAGCTAAGCTCGCTAGCTTGTGGGTGGTAACTGAGTTAGGTAGGTGTGTTTCAACCAACAGCCAAACTGGCTCCGCCCATTTGCCCATTTATGGATTAACCAGGTTTTAAGCGGGGTCAGCTCCTGCCAAGATGGTGACACCCAGAGCTCCCTCGGCTGAGCTTCAAAACCGCTCTTCAGTAAACCTACAGGTGGCGCCACAGAGGGTTTGTCCAGGGCTTTTTATACAGCCTATGATTAAGAGTTTAAAGTGCACCACCTATGGGATTATAGCAGAACTGCAACAGATCACCTCAAATGCAAACACTAAAAATAAAATAAATGTATAGAAAAAAATACATTTTGGAGTCTGTGTGGTGGTGTGCCCCAAGTGCCCCCCCAAAAAAACAACAGATTTTAAGATAGCTGTGTGATGTAGTTGATTCGGAAGGTAAAGAAAATCAATTTTTTTTATTTTTTTTTTTATTCACAAAAAAAATTACGTCTAATACAAACATACTTTTTGCTTATTTGTGATTCTGTGTTTAAATCGGTATATACTGTAAATGTTAAAAGACTTGCTAGTCTAAGAAAGAAAAAGTAGAAACAGGACGTAGCATGACACGACATTCAACACCGATCACGTGTTCGTCTTCAGAACGGTCAGCAACAGTGAATCATTTTTATTTCTAAACATATTGCGTTTTTTCAACAAGAACAAATTCATATGACACACGCATGATGCAACGTGTACCGAAGTTCAGCTGAAAAGAATTCCACAGCTTCACACTTTTTGTTTCTAATATAAAAACAGAAATCGGATCTGCAGAAAACCCGCCTGCGGGATTAATCAAATTCTGAGCTCATGGGGTGCAGTGGGAAAAAAACAACCAAAACAAACAGAGACTCATAAAAACAACCAAAACAAACAGAGACTCATAAGAGGGGCGGGACCGTTTAAACCCTTCTGGTTCCTCTCCAGCTGAAGTACAAACCAGATCCTGAGCTGAAACGGTCAGAAAGCTTCTCAAACACAGACGCAGAACACGCGAGAGTGACTCAGTGCCACATCTAGTCATTTTAAATAAATAAATAAAAAAATACCTGCCTTTAGTTGGAATAAGGTATACGCAAAGTGTACTCACGTTGTAGGATTTGGCGTGCCGCTGTTTCCACTGCACCAGGACAAGCTGAGCAATGACGAGCGTGACGATGAGGATGAGCACCATCTCGGCGTGCATGGCCTCGTGCCCCTTGTGCTTGGCGTGCATTCTCGCATGTTCCAGTCTGTCAGACAGAAAAAACACACAAAAAAAAACAGACGTTCATGGACTCGATATCGCCTTCAGTACGATTCCGAATCAGAACTGATCAAAAAAACTGAAAGAAGCTTCTGTATCAGCTATCTGTATCAAGCTCTAAAGACAAGCACGGATCGGACTGTTATTAAATCGACTGGAGATTTTTCTTCATCATTGGGGATCTGAACATCGACACCTGTATAGACAACCGCCGGGGGGAAAACCTAAAACTTATGTTAGGAATCTGACAAAAATGGAAGTAGAAATCAAACTGAGGAGAGAACTGCATGAAAGAAAATGTATTAATAGTAGATAAAAATTGTAGATTTAAAAGTAGATATTATCGATTATTTGATCTTTTTTGAATTTATTTTACAGAATAAAGAATCCAACAGCGTTGGGGTCTAACGTGACCAGACCCAGGATCACTCAGCTGATTGAAGCTCATGCTCCTCTACTGTTCACAAAGCCTAAACACACACCACAAAGTAAATATTTACCCAGCGTTCCAGTTCTACCAGTATGCTAGACGACGTCTGACGTAACATCTTAAAACACAGAGCCACGCCGTAATCCTGAGTATATGTATGTCAGGATACAGGCAGGATGACTGTGTTTAAGATGTAACGTCCATCATGACCGTCAAATACAACACCGTTCTAAGCCACACACTCCTGTAACATCTTTATACATCATTAAAGAACAACCGCTGGGCAAATGTATTGGAAGTAACTTTCACCGAACATTAGCAGATTCTATAAATACACAAATGTAATAAGTGTATTTGTTGGTTCATGATGCAGGGCATCGTGTGACCGTGATCATAATAAAAAATAAATAAATAAATAAATAAACAGAGAGAGAAAGAGAAAGAACATACCTCCACTTCTCTTCTGGTGAAAGCTGCGAGAGGTCGACCTGAAACAGAAAATAAGATTCTGGTCAAGAAATAAAACAGAGATTATATATCATTTTTTAAATGCTGTGCTTTCATGAATCAGGTCTCTGCTTAACATCTTGCCTATGCCCTGTCTAAAATAAAATTGTACTTTTATTTTATTTTAATAAAAAGGGTAAATAAACAAAAATATGGACATGACTTTGATTTATTTATTCATGTCTGCCATTTTTTTTTATAACCCTTGTTACTCATGAGAACTCAGCTTGTGATATTATAGACTAAATCTAACATACGGTCAATATCTTACATTCTGTGGGTCGTTTAGCGATCAGGCTTTAAACTCAAAGTCAATTCAATATTACAGTTTAATTTTAACTTTTACATTTGCTTTTCCCCTATTTTTCGGGAAAAATATTGACTCTCTCTGGTTAACTAGACATGGGCAATCACCAGTCAGTGCCTGATATTATAATGAAATCCAGACACTGCAAATCTGTTTTAGAATTTTATAAATATCCTGATCTGATATTACTTTTTAAAAGATTTTCTTACAATACTAAAAATAGCTCAGCAAATGACCTGCTGCACCTTGAGCTGCCTGCCAAAGTGTGAATGAATAGTTTACCACCAGGTGAATAGTGCACCACCTGTAGGACTACAAAGGAAGTGCAATATTTTATTACCGAAAACGTACATGAATTAAAAAGAAAATCATTAAAAAACTCTTTTGAAGTCGGTTTGTAATACATGACTGTGTTAAATGGTGGAAAGCTGCGCAGTTAATTACATGTGTCATATTGGTTTATGAGCCAAACCAATTATTTAATCGCATGAAATCTGCAATTTTATTACAAGCAATACACGCGTAGTCAGGAATTTATGTAGAAATTGACAATAATTAATTAATTAAAAAAAATTTTTTTAGGTGTTTAAAACACAGATAAGGACGTCAAACCTAATGAGATCATCTATCTGCTTATTTGCTGTTAGTCCAAACAAACACGATTAAACAGTTACATTTAATAATTACATATCGTAGTTAAAACTGTACAATTAAATAATGCACAATGCATACATTTGCCAAATACTGTATTATTTTTTTTAAGTAAATCATTGAAATTCATTACTGTAATGTGAACAATTTTTTTTTTATTATGGAAATGTCTATATATTTTTATGTTCCTGTTTCCAGTTAGATTTAATTTTACTTAATTTTTTTAATGAAATGAAAATCTTAAATATAAAAAAAATGGATGGAAAACCTTATAAACCCATTGATCTATATAATTAAACTATAATATAATCAAATTGTGTCAGAATAATTCAATTCAATTTGATTTGTATAGCGCTTTATGTCGCAAAGCAGCTTTACACCATCAAAAGAATTATTTAAGCTCGTATGGAATGTGAGTGTGTATGAATCAAAATGGTCAGATCGTCCCTGATGAGCAAGCCGAGGGCGGCGGCGACAGTGGCAAGAAAAAAACTCCCTGAGATGGTAATAGAAAGAAACCTTGAGAGGAACCAGACTCAACAGGGAACCCATCCTCATCTGGGTGATAACAGATAGCAGGGATTGATCTGCACTCATACTGTGTGTTAGGTGTGTTAGCCAGTTCAGTATAACAGTTGATGTTAATTGATGTTAATATGGAGTCCAGGTAGTTATTGGAGATTCAGGTAGACTTGTAGGAAATTCCAGTCCTGAACTATCGAGTGAAAATAATCGCAATGCGATTTAATAATGAAAAAAAAAAAAAAAAAAATGATCATGCCGCCCTGATTAGTTAAAAATAATTATTATTCCTACCGAATAAAAAGATTTTTACAAAAACTATCTTTTATTACTTAGTATTATAAAGGTGTTACAACTGGGACTGATTAATAAACCCAGACACACTTTCTACGCAGGATAATGATAGATGACAAAAATTAGAAAAAAAATAAAAGATAATAGACGTCCTTTGTTTAATATAAAGTATACGATCTGTAATATGTACGGTTTATCACAGTTATGTGTACAGATTTATTCCTAGACTGTCAGCTATTCATAATTCTATTAAAAATTTATTTAATATAAGTCAGAGGTTTTATAAGGTTTTATTTAAGGTTTTTATTTTATTTTAAAAAAATGTAATTAAAATGAAATCCAACACTGAAAACAGGAACACAATAAGAATATATATATATATATATATATATATATATATATATATATATATACAAAAATGTGTTCACATTACAGTAATTAATGTAAAAGCAGTTCAATGATTTACTTAAAAAATAAAAAAATAATTAACACAAATTGAGGGGGATTTTTTAAAATCTAATAATTCAATAAATATTTACAGATTTTAGAGCCCAGGTATGATCATTTTATTAAATCAGTACCTTTTAGTCAGTTTGTAAATTTTTGATGCATAAAAAAAGAAAAATCTATCGAATCTATCTACAAAAAGAAAGATTACATCGTTTCATCTCCTGGCCCAAACATCAATTGTAAAGATCATTATACATATTTGCACTCGGTTTAAAGGCAGTAATCTAATAGTGTATTTATTTTCTATCTTACTATTTTCCTGATAGAAATAAACACTATGAAATCAAATACAGTACATAACACTGTGAGCAGAGAGCTCTCTGGCTGAACACCAAATCACACAGCGAGTCCCAAATCCCTTCCTGCTCCCTACACCCGCGCCCTGCACACGCTGTAGGGAAACGAGGCTTCCGCGTGCTAGTGCACTACCTGTCTGATAAAATGGCGATTTGGGACAGAGCCTTTCGAATCGCCAATCAGAGCTGCTAGCGTTTAGCTTTGTCAGCTCCGTTTCCGCAAGATCTCGAAGGCCGTCCGCACGTCTCACTTCCCGCGCCGAGAAACACCGAGTGTGTGAAAGTCAAACCGCGGAGCTGTCATTACCTGAGCGGCGGCGTCGTCGTGCCCGTGTCCGTGGTCGTGTTGTACACCGTCAACCTCCACCTCAAACACCCCCGCCATCTTAGGGAGTGCTGACACACACACAACCCGAGCGAGCCGGCGACTTCCGGGTGACACGCGCCACGAGCCAATCAGAATACAGCATCCGGGTTCTTTTCCGTTTTAAGCAAATCAAGCAAACCGTGCGGAGATTGTAGGGGCCCAGGCACCGAAGCTACTGAACACAGTACAGCTGTATATAAAGCGCTGTATAATACTGTCGGTTTGGTTGGGATTGAATCACAAACACGCTGCTTTTAGGACGCAAACTTCCCCATCTATCGGGAATTTCAGATTGATGCAATAAATCCATCCATTCTATATTTATACACTGTATCTATTTTATCCTTTTATATTTCACATCCTGCAGATCTCGTGTAATTTAATTATTTTACATACGTCTACTTTAATCATATTTTATTGTAACTTTGTAGAATTTAAATGTTATTGTGGATTGTAAATTCATCCCATATTTTAATATTAATTTTTTTTTATTTGTCCAGTTTTTCTTTTATTGCAGCAAAATCTTTCGATCTTCCTATTCTATCATATTTTTCAACTTTTTGGTCACTAACAGTAATATAAGCATTTCACATACTCTGTAGGGTCGTGTGCGTAAAAAAAACAAATTAGAATTTTTAGTTTTAACGAGGATAGACAGGATACGGCACAAGGACATAGCGGTTAGAACTGTGGCCTCGGCTTACTTGGTGGGTTTCCTCCCACAGTCCAAAGACGCACAGACTAGGCTAATTGGTGTTTCTAAGTAGCCCACAGTGTGTGAGTGTGTGTACTTGTGTGTCTTGTGATGGAATAACCGCCTTGTGCCCCAACTCCCCCTGGGATACCCTCATTGCCTCCTGTGACCCCTTATATAGGATAAGTGGTATATAGATGCTAAATGAGTAAGAGAGTAAATACTTTCGACTTTTTAACTTTCTAGAAAATTACCGGATTATTTAAACTGAACATGTCTAATGGTCTTATAAATTAAGCACGCTTTAAAAACCTATTTCAATGAGCATCAGGAAATCTGAGCAGCTTTGGAGATGAGAGAGAAAATAAAAATAAACCAGCCTTTAGTGAAGTGGCCACAACAATGGCAATACTTTATTTCTTTGTACACTATATACAAAAGTTGTAACTGTACTTTGAGACTCGATCCTTCCTCTTTTCCTTCCACACGTTCTCGTGTTGAGCACAAGCACCTTTCCAAAACACTGTACACTTTACTGTACATTGGTACTTTACGTCTGTTGTACTCGTGTTAATTGCACCTGCTTCTGTTTCTCCTGAGACTTACAGAGGTTTTCCATTGCTGTTTGTTTTGTCAGTCTCCATCAGGGTTTTTGATATTAGAGAGCGCTGCATACGTACTCTCTTCAGGAAGAGTTATTGAGGAAAGCTAGAATGCAATAATAAAAAACAAGTATGTATAAAGATTGGCATGATAAAATACATGTATGAATAGTTGATATTTTGGCATTTGTGTTATTATGAATCTGTATAGACAAATATTTTAGTGTAACCCCGAGTCGCTGTGAATCTCACTCACCGTCACATCAGCAGGAACCTGAGAGGGTGAAACTGCCTCCCTGCCGTACATTAAATGAAACGGGGAATGCTGTGTGGCGGTGTGGACCGTACACCTCAGTGAAAACAGCATCGCATCCAAGAAGACGTCCCAGTTGTTCTGTTTCTCAGTAATCAGCTCTGTGAGTGCTCTAACAAGTAGGAAAAACACATTAACACCTCTCTGGGGAACAGTGCAGAATGTCTTGCCCTCACCACGCACTGCTGCGCTGAGGAACGCTTCAGAATTTAGGCTTATGACTGAAGGTAGGGCAGGATTACCTCCAGAACAGGTTTAAACAAGTACGCATGGCACTTTTACAGATCTGCTAATGGTGCTAATCACCATGAAATTAATGTTAAAGATCGCATCTCTTTTCATTTCAGCTCTGTGTCAGTCAGGGTTTAATATAGTCACGTGACTACAGCTCATTATAATATCAAATAACTTGACTATCGTTAGTCAAACTAGCTTCTATTATATTGAAGCACTTAAGTCAGTTCTTGTTTTATGGCGGTTGGCATCCAAGTTGCATTGCTGCCACGAGAAAGGAAAACTGCACTTGTCTAGGGTACCATTATATAGTTAACTACTTGGTCACATGACTAAAGCTCATTAGATTATTGAAGCACTTTGTCACATGACTAGGGCTCATTGTAATATTTAATTACTTAAGTGACTAGGGTAATGTGCCTCCGAGTGGCGCAGTGGTAAAGCGCTCGCCCTATCATCTGGAGGTCGCTGGTTCGAACCCCGGGTGATGCTGTTTTCCTCTCACAGCCGGAGGCACAGAGAGAGCTGATTGGCCGAGCTCTCTCAGGGGGGAGGGATGAGAGGTACTTGCGCTCCCACATTAGTCACGGCGCTACAGCCAATCAGGGGCGTCTGTGAGCTCGCGCACACGGAAGGAGCGGCTAGCGCTTTCCTCCGAGTGTGTTACTCCGCCCCTAACGGTGCGTGAGCGAGCAGTTCGAAAAGATGCGGTCGGCTCGCGTCACGTGGTTCGGAGGAAACACGGGATAGCTTTCGTCCTCCCGACTGAGTGGTTGTAGTAGCCTTGATGTGTGTGGGAGCCCCCTAGTGACGGGGAGTAATTGGCCACGACTAGATTGGGGAGAAAATCGGGGAAAAAAGAATTGGACAGGACTAAATTTATAAAAAAAAAAAAAAAAAAAAAAGTGACTAGGGTAATTAGTCACATGACTAGTGTAAATTTTGGGAGGGTTTTCATTTTATGCAAACTGATTAAACTAAATAAACATTTTAATTATAATTTTAACTTACTCCCTTTAGAATGATTCCACATTTACTATGATTCATTTGAGATTAAATATAAGTTGAGTACATTTTTTATAGTTAGATAGTAAAATTATACATGTTAATATAAAATGCATTATATTTTTATAATAATACACATTTTAACTATTGTTGATAGTAAAAGCAAAACCTTTAGTTTTTAACAAAAAGAACACGGGCCCGCATCATAATAAAACTTGCCTCTGTGTATTTTCATGAGTTTTTCCATCCAGGCTGTTGGTGTGTGGATGATAGGTGGCTAACACACTCCTGTTAATACCCAGTAGACCGCACAGCCTGTGGTTAAGCTTAAAAAATGACAGAGGTGTAAAACACAAGCTTTACAGCAGAAAAAGTATTTAAAACAACAGTGATTCAAGAGCCGACGTACGTCAGAGACAAATTCTCCACCCCGGTCGGAGAGGATTCTTTTGGGACAACCATGTCTGTATATGAGAGAGCAAACATGACGCCCCACTTCAGTTGCAGACTTGGTTTTCAGAGGGAAAGCCTCAACCCATTTAGAGAAGTAATCCGTGGCCGTGAGGATAAACTGATATCCGTCTGCAGTTCTGGGGAAAGGGCCGGAAAGATCGATGCCCACGAGCTCCCAGACATCAGTCACCTGATCTCATAAAAACACATGTGTCTTAAAAAGGTATCAGACTATGGCATGCAACATGTCATGATAAGAATTATGTATGAGGGGGGTTCGAGTCAAATCCGGACTTGTGATAAAATTTCTGGAAAAGGAAGGACGTAAAAGGGACTGACGTGTACAGACGACTGCAAACACTTTCCCTGAGGCTCTCGATGCAAATAATATAGATATATTTTCTTTGTTTGTCCTCGCTGCATAAATGAGTAATATCCACTATTTATGACACATTGCACATTACAGGAACTTACTTGGTTATTCTGTGCCATCAAAAGTCTAATTATCAAAATAATTTTAGGAGAGTAGTGTACTACACCCTTACCTTAGTCCACTGTAAAGGCTCTGAAGCTGGCAGTGTTCTCCCAACATTCTGGCATTTATCACACTCCAGGATCTTAAAGAAATGTCCTGTTAACATGTTTACTGCTTTCATGTTTACTGAGTATTTCAAAAACGAGTCGAGGCACATACACACATACCCAGTTGTGAACATCGATGGTCATGCCATGCCAATAGAACCTGGAGCACAGGGCAGAGCGGGTTTTGACGATGCCCGAGTGGCTCCCGGCTGCAGGGCAGTGAAACTCCAGGAAGAGCATCTTCGCCTCCTCTCTGGTCTTAATTGCTCTCCTGCTTCCAAAGAACAGCTGTCCTTCTGCAGGAAACATGAAACAGCTGCATGTTTTAAAGCCCTCTGTCTCTCTCACACACACACACACACACACACACACACCCCTCTTACCCTTCAGAGTGAATCTGGAGGAGTACCTCCTGAGGTTCAGTCTCTGGGATTTGTTATATCCTGATGGATACGCTCCCACTGAGAGGAAGAGGAACACTTCTTCCCACTTTCTCTCCATATCTGGAAAGGTGACACACTGTATATAAACAGATACAAATGGATAGAACTTAAATCATTCACATCAACAAAACCTGGCACTAAGGCTGCAGGACTCTTCTTCACGGCGGTGTGCTAACAATGTAATGACGCACTACCGCCACCTGCTGGACCACAGGGTAAATCAGGGAGCTACAGAGACCCTACAGGGACATACTGTATAAGTCGTGAAAATAACTAATGAATATAACAAGCAAACACTTCACCTCAGTAGTAAACAAAATAGCTAAATATAAATCAGAATCAGAAAGAAAATGACCATTTTAAATCCCTTACTGAACCAGGAATACAATTATTTACTCCTGTGGTGACCAACACCTGCGTTTCACTAACAGCAACACAAATAACTCATACATTAAAACTGTAAACCACTCTCAGAAACACGACAAAAGCTTGCGACGAGGCGTCAGTAGATAAAACTACATTTCCCAGAATTCCTAAAACACTTCCGGTTTAACGTGTCGTCAGAAAAGTGCCGAAGAACCGGCGCGTGTCCCTTCTGTCTCTCCTATTCATCCCCATAAAATTGTCCTAAACTTAAAAGCGATGACGGTAAGCTTCCTGTTTGATGTTTAGGAGTAATATTAATTTTTTAATTAACTCGGTTTCTGTACGCGTGGGTGTTTTGAGAAGCAGCTGTTAGCAACACGAATCGCGCTGTCTTAATGCTAAGGGTTAGCGTTCAAAAAGCAAACCAGTTCCTGTGTAGTGCACTACGTAGTGCACACAATGTGCGGCGGTCCCCACGCGACGTAGTGCACTATAGTCTGTTACAGGCATGCGTTTGGGGTCGAGCCCGGCTCACTGTTAGCCATGACTCTGTGTGGGTTGTGTGTGTGTGTGTGTGTGTGTGTGTTTTAAACTATATTCTTAGCGCGCTCGGTTTATTACACTTTTATCTGATACACTAATAAATCCTTTAAACACAAAGTGAGTGTTAATCTGAGGCCCCTGTGCGGTAAACACACGGCGTCACTACGAGCAGAAGTTGAGGAACAGATGGATCCATACGATACTAAATGTTACATCACGGTTTTTATACACGATATTTATCCCGATATATTGGTTTAACAATACATTTTACAATTAAAATCTACCTCAGGAAAGTGTCCTGAGATACACATTAGCCGATATTCACTGTACACGGGTCGATCAGCCTCCAGTCATTTCATTTCCAATTCTTGTTAAAGTACACCACAAATATCTGGTGCATTTTTTTATTATTTTAAAAACTTTTTATTGTGACATTATCAGAAGACATTATAGCGGGTATACAACAAGGGACAAAAGTTTTGAGAATGACACAAATATAAATTTTCACCAAGTTCTGCTGCTTCAGTGTTTTTCCACCTTAGTGTCAGATGTTTCTCTGGTTTACTGAAGTATAATTACAAACATTACATACGTGTTAAAGGCTTTTATTTCCAGTAACATTAGGTTTATGTAAGGAGTCAGTGTTTGCAGTGTCGAGGTTCTTTTCCAAGACCTCTGCACTTCACCCTGACATGCTGCCAATCATCTTCTGATCCACACCCTGACTGATGGCGCGGCCCATTCTTACATCATCAATGCTTGGAGACACTTAGTTACGACTTCCACCTCATGGTGAGGAGCTCCATCATGCTGGACATGGAGTTTGTTCATCACCAAACTGTTCTTGGATGGTTGGGAGAAGTCGCTCTCGGAGGATGTTTCATTATTCATCTCTGTGATCTTAGGGAAGATTTGTGTTAAAGCAACATCACACATGAATGATCTGAGGATGTCTGCGTGACACAGGACTGATGGTTTACCAGAGTAACATCTGACAAAAAGATCTAAAAACACTGAACAGCAGACAACATTTGAGTTATTCTCAAAACCTTTTGGCTGCGGCTGTACATAAATACATATATACAATACATGTATTGGTTTTTATAGTTTACGTCTAAACCATATTATGATTAGAAAACACATCCAACATCAAAATATATAAAGACGCGTTTTATCTGAATTTCAATTTGTTCTTGTTAGGAACGAAAAGGAACGGCAAAGCTCGACTTCTTGAGGAAGATCGAGACGGAGATCCAGAAGAAATGGGAAGAGGAAAAGGCGTTCGAGAGCGATGCTCCAGCAGGGAAGGCTGAAACGTGAGTCACACCACAAGCTGGTGTAAAATTTATACTTTAAGGCCAAAAGTTTGTGCACCCCGACCTGACAGCCACACCCATACGTGGTTCTTCCCTAAATCAGTCAGACCATAAAACTGTATAGACTGTCTCTGTGTCCTCCTGCATTACAGTTTCCCTCAGGACTCAGAGATGTGAACCCTTACCCAGCACAAATGCATTTTATTTAACAGGGACATATTGCTATTTTGGTTAGGGGTGCACAAACCTTTGCCTATGTAGGTTATGAGCTAATGTTCTAATTCTCTAATATCCACTGTTTTTTTCTCTTTTGCAGTAAGGAAAAGTACTTTGTGACCTTTCCTTACCCGTACATGAACGGGAAGCTGCATCTCGGTCACACGTTCTGTCTGTCCAAGTGTGAGGTGCGTTCATCTCATCAGATCACGGATCATATCTGATGTTTAAGTGTGTAAGTAGGTGTTTGTCTGAGCACTAACGCACTCCTCTATCTTCATGTTTGCTGCAGTTTGCGATGGGGTATCAGCGCTTAAAAGGACGGCGCTGCCTTTTCCCCTTCGGGCTGCACTGTACCGGGATGCCCATTAAAGTAAGTGATGGGGTTTATATATCACGCCTATTCATAATTGATTCTTGAATCACAATTTTTGGATTTATTTTCAATAACGTCGGCTTTAAAAGTTGTTCCAGCTCGCATACAAAGTGCAGGCTTATATTAATGCGCTTGCTCTAATTAATACCTTATTGTTTCTATCGCAGCAGCTCGTTCACAGGGATGCTCAACATAAAAAGTGTTGTAAAAAGTAAAAAAAATAAAAAAGTAAATAAACTATTTTTGGCTCTCTGTCCCCCCCTAGGCCTGTGCCGATAAGTTGAAACGAGAGATGGAGCTCTACGGAACCCCGCCCCAGTTTCCAGAGGAGGACGAGGAGGAAGCAGAAGAGAAGCCCAAGACTGCGGACGAGATTATCATCAAGGACAAGGCAAAGGGGAAGAAGGTATACGTTCCATTCAACTGTAAACAAGAGAATCTTTACTTATTTTCAAATTCATCATTTAATTTGTCATATGCAAAACCGTATACAGTGTGACGTGCAGTTTAATAAAGTGTCAGGTATGTTAAATCAAATCCACACTAAAATAACATGACGCTGAATTACACTATGGAACAAATAACCAAAAAATGCAGTAAACCCAGATTTGCAGCAAAAAAAAAAAAAAAAAATTGTTTGCAAATATAAAATAAGAACAAGCGAGATTACTAATATAGAGAAAGTATACACCAATAAAATAAGCATCTACACGGGAAAATTACAGGTGACATTATGTTGTGATAAGGAGATTATAACGTGTACACAATATTTTTTATGTAACAGATGCCCAGATATTGATCTCAATTTGTAAAATTATAATAACTTTTTTAAATATAGAAAGCTTATAGCTTATATTTTTCAGAAAATGATTATAATAAATGTATGCTCGCTGTAGTACCTGAATGTTTAAGTGATGATTAAAGTATTTGATTAAAACACTTTATAAAATGACAAATCCTCGCCAAAATAAATGCATTAAAAATATATTGAATTCAGTTTTATTTGTATAGCGCTTTTAACAGTTGTTTAACAGTTGTTGCAAAACAGTTTTACACAATCAAAATATCAATTAAATATATGTACAGTATATATATTTTTTTAATATAATAATTGGATTCTGTTTGAATGCTTCAAGTCATTCACATTCTGACACCAAAATAAAGCTTGTATATGTGTGTATCATTATTATTTTATACACATACACACAAATATAGCAGCGTAGCTCTGTTTACCATGAGAGGAAATCCTTGTAATATGAAATGATTAATTAATACAGTGATGTGCATTCTCTCTTCAGAGTAAAGCAGCTGCCAAGGCCGGATCCTCTAAGTTCCAGTGGGACATCATGAAGTCTCTGGGCCTGAAGGACGAGGAGATCATAAAGTTCTCCAACGCTGAGCACTGGCTCGAGTATTTTCCTCCACTGGCAGTGGAAGATCTAAAAAGCATGGGGATAAAGGTAGGCAATGGAGCGAATGCTCATATATACTGTACACTTACAGTCCTGTGCAAAGGTCTCGGCACCCTTCGCTTTTTTATATTAAATAAAATGAAATGATGTATATTACATTAAAGAAACAGGAGCAAATGTTTTACTGCGACAGGCTGCAAAGTGCCTTAAGATACAATTTTAAAACTGGTTGTTTATGTAACAACCTTTTAGCAGCGACCTCATTTCCCCTCTCGTCTGTTCTGACCATTCATCATCAGCGGTTACTGATCATCTCCTGATCGTCTGTCATCATCTGCACCTGTTTCTCTCTGGCTCAGGACTTAAGTTAGATGTTTTTTTTATGCTTAAATGATTCATAGGTCACTGTGTGGCTTAACAAATAAAAAACATTCTCCTGAAACAGCTCAGATGAGAGACGAAAAAATACAGGAAAGCCTGGTGTTTTGGGGGTCAACAAATGATGTATTAAGGGGGTGTCGAGACTTTTGTACAGTACTATACAGTACATACAAATTATATATGTTTAATGTTCAGGTGCAATGCGTTTATCTTTAACCACACTAAAGTGCACACTGCTGTTGTCTTGTAGGTGGACTGGCGTCGCTCCTTTATCACCACCGACGTCAACCCTTTCTACGATTCCTTCGTGCGCTGGCAGTTCGTCACTCTGAGAGACAGGAAGAAGATCAAATTTGGAAAGAGGTACGTCTATTTAACCTGTTTATCGATTAAGATGAAATAGAAATGAGATTAAGGATGGTCTCTTCTGATTTTACAGGTATACGATTTACTCTCCGAAGGACGGCCAGCCATGCATGGACCACGACAGACAGACCGGAGAAGTGGGTTACTTTACTTAACCACTGGACTAAAGCTTCAAATATTAGATAATTAATATAACCATACGTCTCAGGAAATGATGTTTATGTCGTTCCTGTTTGCTTTTTTTTCACTTTCACTCAGGGAGTCGGACCTCAGGAGTACACTCTTATTAAAATGAAGATGGTCGAACCCTATCCACCCAAACTGAGGTACAGAGGAACACTTGAGTGTGGAACGCTTAACACTTTTAACTGATTCTTTTTTACATTTGGACTGTGTTGTGTAAACATCCTGATTTACACAAACCTTCTGCTGATTGTAGAAAATGTTAAATCCAGGGTTAGGCTATCATCAGTAGGGACTATTGGAGGATCTCAGAAATGATCTGTTTCAGTTTTATTTTTAAGCTGAGCAAATGTTTAGCTGTGTGAAGTGAGCGCATGTGGAAGGATTTTCTGCCAGTAAAGAGCTGATGAATGAGTTTTGGTTTTGCCTGGCGGTTACACGCCTTATTCTGTATACGGGAATATTTTGGATCATTCTTTTAAAGACGGGACATTTTTCTTGAAAAAACATGAATTCTGTTTTTGTATTCCGCCTCAGCGCTCTGAAAGGGAAGAAGGTGTTCCTGGTGGCGGCCACACTGAGGCCAGAGACCATGTTCGGCCAGACGAACTGCTGGGTCAGACCTGATATGAAGTACATCGCGTTTGAGACGATCAGCGGCGACGTGTTTATCAGCACACAGAGAGCAGCCAGAAACATGGCCTACCAGGGCTTCACTAAGGAGAACGGAGTGGTGCCTGTAGTTACGCAGCTCCTCGGCCAGGTCGCTACACACACAATTTTTCTGAAATTTGTTTGTGAAATTAGTTTGGAAGCACAGTGCTAAACCCTCAACTTCAGAAAAACATCCTGAATAGGCGTGGTGGGAGATCACTTAAATGCTTGGTGAAGTTGCATCGAAAAAAAAAAATCTCCAGTATAAACCATAGCTATGTTTATTAGTGAAAATAAGAACGTTTTCACACACACACACACACACACACAGATGAGAACACATAGGATCGGGACTAAACAGCTGTGTGTCCATAAGAAAACCACTTGTTAGTGAGACTCATCAGAAAAAAGGCTTCAGTTTGTTAGGGATCATAAACAGTGGAGCGATGGAAGGTCATGTGACCTGATGAGTCCAGAATGATCCTATTCCAGAGTGATGGGCGTGTCAGGGTAAGAAGGGAAGCTCATGAAGCGATGCTCCCATCATGCAAATGACGTGGTCGATCAGTACATTCAGGACATCACATCACATCCTATCACAACGGCTAATAGTGTGTGTGTGTGTGTGTGTGTGTGTGTTTCATGTAGTCGATGTAAACCCTTGGTGATGATCTCATGCTGTGAAATATTTTAACTAAATATTTGACATTAACTCATGAACCGTTAATAAAGTCATTATACCCCCCCTCCCAGGACGTCCTCGGCTGTGCTCTGAACGCTCCTCTCACTTCCTATAAGATCATCTACGCGCTGCCGATGCTCACCATCAAGGAGGATAAAGGTATTTGCTGTCTCTAAGTCAGTGTTCATTTACACAGTGGGACTCGATCACACGACCTGTTTTTAATTTAGGCGTTATGAAAAACAGGTATGTAAATTTCCCTTCAGTAAAATGACATCATTAGCATAGTTAAGAAAATGTAGGTCAGACAAATACAGCATGCACAGTGCAATCAGTTCAGATCAGTTTAAAAAAAAAAGGTTTTTATAATTTATTTTTATTTAACGTAGTGACCTGAAATGCGTCCTAACCCCATTCGAAGTGCAGCACAAGCGCTGCACAATTTATTCTAACCACTGCTGTTCTGATCTGTACTCTGTAGACTCAGAATGATGTTACACTGCTGATAAAAAACTGGAATTATACACTAAGATTAACGTAGAAAACCACGTCTTTGTGGGTCACAGCGCCTGCTATAGGATGAGAGTGACGTTTCTGACGTGTTGTTGTTTCATGACCGCAGGAACGGGAGTGGTGACCAGCGTGCCGTCGGATGCTCCTGATGACATCGCTGCACTCCGAGACATCAAAAAGAAAGCGGTGATTTACATATTTGTTTGTGGTTTCACTTTTAAGGATTTTTGTTTTTTGGTGGATGGTGTGCATCACATGACCACTTGTTTTTTTGTTTGTTTTTTTCACTACAGGCTCTGAGAGAGAAGTATGGGATTGAAGATCACATGGTGCTTCCTTTTGAGCCGGTAAGCACAGTCACGCAGGCTGAGAGTGTGTGTGAGAATGTGTGCACACACCGGTCTGGGAGCGCTGGACCGAGGTATACACGGGTCTGGTTTTATTAGTGCACAAGAAGGTGATTCGACTCTGAATCGACTCGCTGCACAGTGTGTTTCAGCTACTGAACTGAGCCAAAGCATGAACACAAAATGGTGATAATGGTGATGTGTTCTAGAGGTGAGGACAAACTATATTAAGAATACAGTTGCAAGCAACCATGAGCGGGCCCAAGCACTCTGCCTTATCACCCCCCTGGGCGCACCAGAGAGACAGTGGGCACATGCAATTAAAGGGGTATCCCAATATCATTATTGCCCTTTTTGACATAATTTTTAGAGAGGGGGATTTTATGTTTAAAAAACGTCTAAGATGCTCCAGATGCTGGAAAAAGGACGTCACTTGGTGTGACGTCACTCAAAGTTATTAAACACTTTTTGGTATAAGTTTAAGGCTCGTCACAGCTGACCCGTTTGAGATATCAAAAGGCTTCTTGCAATTTTTCATCCACACTGTGACACATCGTAGATCTGATGTCATGGTGCTTGGGCCCTTAAATGTGACATTTTTTTCTCCAGATCTTTTTCTCTAATTTGGTCGTGTCAAACTCCCACATGTGTTTCTTAACATGTACTTCCTTCAGTACACATGGAGCTGCCAGTCTCATTTTTGTGAAATGTTGCTCGCATACAGATAGGGGGCGATGTAACAAACTCATAGGAAAAAGCTGTCCACCCTCGTGTCTCAGCTCACAGACGCCGATGATTAGCCAGTGCCGCTCTGATTGATGGGGGAGTGACCATATTGTCCTCTGCTTTGGCGTTCCAGGTTCCCATCATCGAGATCCCGGGCTACGGAAACCTGTCGGCTCCTCTAGTGTGTGACGAACTGAAGATTCAGAGCCAGAACGATCGAGAGAAGCTGGCTGAGGCCAAAGAGAGAGTCTACCTCAAAGGCTTTTATGAAGGGGTGAGACTGCAACATTTTGGGATTATTTTTATTTATTTATTTATTTATTTTGGTAAAATCTGGAGAAGTAAAAACAAGTGGTGTTGTGCTGACTGTGTTGTGTCGTGTTGTTGCAGGTGATGCTCGTTGATGGTTTTAAAGGGCAGAAGGTTCAGGATGTGAAGAAGCCGATCCAGAAGATGATGGTGGACAAGGTCTGTTTTTCTCTCCTTAAGTAAACACGAACGCCATGAGAGAGAAAAGCACTGGGTTTTATTTATGTTTTTAATTTAGTGTATTTGGTAAAGATGTGCAAAATATTTGTGTAAGCTTAATGTGAGATCACTGTAGAGTACGGAGCTCATTTGCATTTGGTCACGCCTATAAACTCCATAAAAGATAAAGTGTAGCTAAAGAGTAATTGCAAGTGTGAAATGAGTGATCAGGGTCTCACTTCGATATCAATGAAAATATATATAAAAATAAAATAATAATAATAATAATGAGATGGTGATTGAGTATAAAGTTTTTGATAAGGCAGTGCTGCACAGACCCTTTAATTATTTTTATATTCTGATTAAAAGCTGTTAAAATAGAGCGACTAAATTCACTAGATGGCGCCGTGAGTCCCTGCCTCAGTGCACTAGCATGAGGTTGTTTCTCTGATCGAGACGATGAAGCTCGTCTAGACGTCTCTATGTATAAGGCGGCGTCTGCTCACCGCTCTACACCTCAACACCAACAGATTTACCTTCTCAGAACATCCCGGATTAAACAGAGCCGTAATCCTGCAGGTTAGAGGATCTGAAGTTTGGGTCTTCTTCAAGCTATTGTACATTTACACACAATTATAAAAACCAAACGTTCACATAAAGCACTGACTTGATCTGACACATGTGCCAAAAGATGTACACGACTCAAATTTGCATGTAGTTAGTTATTACTATAAAGATTTTATTTTTCTTGCCAATTTACAGTGAATATTGTTCCAGTGTGACACTTAATATCGACCCGGTGGAGCTTCAGCTGTATGTTCATCTGTGATTTCTTCTGTTTTGTTTTGCATTTAATCAACCCCGCTTTATCACTAGCCCCCTGTATGTTCTTTGAGAAACTTGTGTGATTTAAGAATTCAGTTAAAGAATTAAAGTCGTGAGATTTAATTTTGTGTTCGTTATTAGTAATAAACCCGTTTCTCTTGTTTCTCTGTGCTCAGGGTGAGGCGCTGATTTACATGGAGCCTGAGAAGCAGGTGATGTCTCGCTCGGCTGACGAGTGTGTGGTGGCGCTGTGTGATCAGTGGTGAGTCCTTTTTACGTCCTAATGTTTTATTGAAAAGCCCACAGGGGCTAAAAGTACATCTACAATCAAATCTGTAATGTGGGAAAGACTCGAGTCATGTCTGAGTGATGACATACGATCAAACACCTTGCTGGTGCTAATAAACACTCCTTCTTATACATATACCGGAGGTGATCGATCAATCAATTGATTAATTTCCCTTTTTCAGTCCTCAGTGGACTTTTCCACCACGCTCTTATTATTTCTTAGTCTGGCCTGAGTCTTTGTAACTCATTGTCTCTGCTTTGACCCTCTCTCACACACACACACACACATTAATGTTTTATCTGAGACAGGTATCTGGATTACGGAGACAAGGCGTGGAAGCAGCAGGCCGTCACCGCTCTGGAGTCTCTGGAGACGTGAGTTCCTTCACTGAAATCCATGACCACTTTTAAAAAGTCGTTGTCAGAAAATAAGTCAATAAAATAAAATTAAAAAAAGTTTTAAAAGTGGGGGAAAAAACAGATGTCTCTAAAAATATAGAGCTGGTTGATGATATCCCTGGATCAGTAACGGCTCGATACAATCAATAACGATTGTTCATAAAAGTTAATCAATAATTAGTTAAATAATAATCAACGATTTATTATTGATCACATTTTACTGTAAACTGATACATGATTCTAATCACATCACATCTCTATGATTCATCCATAACTGTTTTGAACAAACACTCACACTGCTCTGTATGTTTTGCAGATTTTGTGATGAAACGAGGAAGAACTTTGAGGCGACGCTGGCTTGGCTACAGGAACACGCCTGCTCCAGAACATACGGTCTAGGTAAACCTGCGTTCTTTCCACATCTGCTTTTGACCTGCAGTGTGAATAATTTGACGTGATCCCGTCAAAGAGTCGCCACAGCGGGTCACACATCCCATCTACACACGACTTTGGCACAGGTTTTACGCCGGGTGCTCTTCCTGACGCAACACTCCTAATTCTTCCAGGCTTAAGACTGGCACTGCATCCAGTGGCCTGAGTTTGGGCAAAGGGTGGCAATAGAACCCACGCCTTCCACATGGCAGACGAGAAACCTACCGCTTAGCCACCAGTTCCCTACAATTCCACTTGAGTAAAAGTACTCACCTTTAAAATACTTAAGTATTAAAAGTAGTGAGCTTGTATTGGCTCACTGTCGCCTAAGGCCATAGTAAAAGTCTCTCTCTCGCTTTCTTTCCAGGTAAAGTCCTGTTTGGTTACATGTGCGACCAAAGCAAATGACGTATAATAACCTGCAGGTGGCCATATTTCTGGTTGTATAATGTAGCACAACTGCATACAGAAATGTAGTGAAGTAGAAAGTACAGATATTTGCTTTAGGATGTAGTGGAGTAAAAGTCATACATTAAGTCTCCACTGAGACAATGTGGTGGAAATTCTGAATATATTATAAAGACTAATATTATAAAGAGTAATTCATACACTGAGTAAGAGCAAAGCGACTAAGGTTTGATTTTAACTTCTACAGAAGGACCAGCAGCATGGAGGACGGTGATGTCTTTCTCTCAGCTGTCCAATTTTATACACAAACATCTCTGCTAAAATAATCAACGCCCCATACATAAATAAATTCCTACATTCAAACTCACGACTCCTTATCTGACCCAGACCAGATGTCCTCGCCTTATCATTTATTCAGTAGCAACTACAATCAGTTTGTTTCTGTTCTATTCTCGGCCTTGTCTTCCTGTGGTTCATTAGACAGATGTAAAGCTGTATATAATATATAATATAGTCTACGTGGCACACTTGCTACACAGATCAGAATTAATACATGATTAAAATGTGCTTTTTCTTTTTTTTTTCATTACAAAAACTATTTACATGAAGTTCAAGTTCAAGTAGAGATGCATGAAAACTGCACCAGCATCAGTTTTGTTACTGCAGCACTAAAACTAATGGAACGTCCTCGCACTCCAATCTTGTATAAAGTACATGAGGAGTGTAAAAACCTCACTTTTTGGGCTAAACTAAAACTCTATCAGTCCTTCTTGTTGTCGCTCATCTTTGTGGATCACCTGCAGGTTTTCCCAGACAGGTGTTGATTTTCCTTTCGTCCCGCCGTCTGTAGGTACCCGTCTGCCGTGGGACGAGCAGTGGCTGATCGAGTCTCTGTCAGACTCCACCATCTACATGGCTTACTACACCGTAGCGCACTTACTGCAGGGAGGAGTCCTGAACGGCCAGGGGCCCTCACCTCTGGGAATCAGGTACCATAGATCCTGTAGCTCTGCTTTTTTTTTAAAAAATGACTTGAAAATGACTAAATTGTAAACAATATGAATGATGAATATATTTGAAAGATGTCTTGTGTGTGTTTTCCAGACCAGAACAGATGACCAGGGAGGTGTGGGACTTCATCTTCTTCAAAATGGCTCCTTTTCCCAAGACGGACATCCCTAAGGAGCACCTGCAGAGGCTGAGGAGAGAGTTCGAGTACTGGTACCCTGTGGATGCCCGTGTCTCTGGAAAAGACCTGGTGCCAAACCATCTGTCCTACTACCTGTACAACCACGTGGCCATGTGGCCCAACGATAGGTGTGTAAGAACAGATAAATTGTACAGCTGTAACTTGAATGGACAAGTATTTTAGGGTTATAGCCGTGTCGTGTGTACAGTATCACTAAGTCTGAACCTGAGCTCTGGTCCATGATGTTCTTAGGAATTTGAGATCATCAGATCTCACGGTCCCACTTTAACTCCATCATAACGCTTTTGAACAACCTCTAGTTTAGCTCAGCAGATGTGAATCTCACGTTGTGCCTCTGAGCTTCCTCTGTCTAAAGGGAGTGTTTTCTTTTGCAGTGGGAAGTGGCCCAGAGCGGTCCGTGCCAACGGTCATCTCCTGTTAAATTCTGAGAAGGTGGGTTTACACCTTCGTTTTTCTATATATGATCACCAGTGAAATCCTCGTGCCTCTTGTCGGAGTATTACGTGTTCTGAGACACTGTAGGGAGCTGCGTGAACGTCCCTGAAACACGACCCAAGACTGTGAAGGAGATTCTGATCAATATTAATATGTACATGACTCTTTATGCTGTGTGGAGAGGTGTGGCACGAGTCAAAGTAGAGGTCTTCTTATGTAACGGCGCCATCTACAGTTATTTATCCACACAGCAACTTACTGATAATTACACAATTTCATTTCCTAATGAACAAAAAGTTGAACATTTTAACACTTTATTGTTTGGATTAAATGCTGTGGGACGTTACATTATAGCAGCAACATTCTCTCTCTCTCTCTCTCTCTCTCTCTCTCTCTCACATTCCCTTTTCTATCTTTATTTACTCTTTACCTCTCTCTCATACTGTCCTGCTTTCTCACCATCTTTACTGCTTTCTTTCTTATTCTCCCTTTCCCTCTTTCTCTCTTGCACACTTGCACTATTTTCTCTTTTTCTTGCTGTCCCTTTTTTTTATCTTTTCCTTTCTTTCCTACTCTTCCTCCCTCTCTCCCTCTTGTTCAGTCTTTCTCTCATTTACCCTGTCTTTGTCTCTTCCTTTCACTTATAAACACACTCCATCACTCGGGCACTCTCATTCTCTCCCTCTCTGTATCTCTCTCTCTCTCGCTCGCTCTCTCTCTCCTTTTTCTCTACATTTTATTTCTTTCTTTCTCTCTCTCTGTCTCAAAAAAAGAAGAGAATTTTCCTGTGTTCAGAATCTGACTCCTTTGATAAACGTAACACCTCCTCACAAAAAAACTTCAGATCATCTAAGGATTGAGTGTTCCCCTTCGTTAAACATGCTTTTGTAATCAGTTTTATCAGTAGTTTTGGGTTGTGTGGAACATCTGCTCTACTCGATCCTGTGAATGAGCTGTTGCTATAGAAACCATAACGTTTTAGGACGAGCACTTTATTATAAACCTGTGAGTTTATGATGCATCTGAGCCAAAGTTAAATACCACTAATAATATTATTATTATTATTATAAATAATAATAATGATAAGTGAGTCAGCTGTGGTGGAATGAATACTTAATTAACTTAATTAACCGAGTGTATATTAAATAACGAATGTGCACGTGCAAATTAGCGTGTTTGCAATAAATTAGATGCAGCTTTATAGTGTGATTGTTTCTTAAATATGTTTAGAAAATATACATAAATAAAACTTTTTCTTTTTCCTTTTTTATTGTCTTTGCTAGATGTCTAAATCCACCGGGAACTTTCTCACCCTGAGTCAGGCCGTGGAGAAGTTCTCTGCAGACGGTAAGTGCTCAGGAACGTCATCCCCGACGGCACTCTTCCTAACGACGGCCTTGGTTTGTCTTCGCTCAACAGAACGACAGACGTTCACGTCAGCAGTTTACTCTGCAGCTCTGAAATCTGCGCCGTGCAAACCGTAATCCGGAAAGACAGAAGGGAAGGGTTTTATTGTAGTTGTGTTTCTGATGTTTGGAGACGCGCTGAACAGAATCCGATCTCCCAAAGGAGCGAGCGTCCAGGCCGGTCCATCTGGAGAGAACTGCAGACGTCTGCTGAGTCCTCATTAGTGTGTGCGTGTGTATGAGTGTGTCTGCGCGCACACACACACGTGCTGTCTGTGTTCTCTGTTATTTATAGAAAGTATGATGCTAACATTGTGAGCCTGCTTTTCTAACTTACATTCTATAGTCTGTAAAATATTCTTATCATTTCCGCTTTACGGTTAGATGAAGTTTATTCTGTCCTGAATGTGTCCGAAAAATAACAAAACAAAAATAATATTTTTTTTCATAAAATTATTATTTAACTGATTAAGAGTAAATTAATTGATGATTTTTAAATAATATCTAACATATTTAACTTTTACACCACAAGAGGGCGCACACACAGTTTAATTTTATAGTTTAGTTTGTTTATTTATTTATCTATTTTTGCTTCGCACCTCTGGGTTCCGCGTTCGATTCTCGTCTCTGTGTGCATGGAGTTAGCATGTTCTCCTCATGCTTGGTGGGTTTCCTCCGGGGTCCTCTGGTTTCCTCCCACAGTCCAAAGACCTGCAGATCAGGCTAATTGGCGTTTCCAAATTGGCTGTAGTGTGTGTGTGGGTGTGTGTCCATGTTCAGGGTGTACCCCAACTCTCTTCTTTTGGGATCGGCTTTAGGCCCCTCGCGAACCTATATACAGGATTAAGCAATGAGTAGCTGAAAATGTATTTATTTATTCATGTTATATTTGTTATATATTTAAACACTTTGAGCTTTTCTATCATAGCTAATTTGTTTGGATTGTGTCACTAATACTATTTAAATACTTAAATTGAGGAAATGAAGTGTTTATCATGAGTAATAAATTGATTATAGATTGCAGGTTTGTTTGCAGTTGATCTATTAATTAATAAATATGACCAAATTTTACAACCCTAATTGCTCTTCACTAAATGTGTCCTCAGGTATGCGCTTGGCTCTCGCTGATGCCGGAGACACGGTGGAAGACGCTAACTTCGTGGAGACCATGGCCGACGCCGGCATTCTCCGTCTCTACACCTGGGTGGAATGGGTCAAAGAGATGATCTCCAACCAGAACAGTCTGAGAACCGGGCCTTCCGATACGTTTAACGACAGAGTCTTCTCCAGGTACCTGATCATCACTGCACCTATCTGTTTACTGCTGTGGTCAGGAGTTCTGAGGGGGCTGTGGTGTGTTTCGGGGGCATTTAATGAAAAATGATCGGTTCTGTATTTACAGTGAAATGAACTCTGGGATTAGTAAAACTGAGCAGCATTACGAGAGGATGATGTACAAGGAGGCGCTGAAGACGGGGTTCTTTGAGTTCCAAGTAAGACACACACACGCACGCACGCGCGCGCGCGCACACTTACATCATTCACTTCAGCGTCTGCAACAATGGGCAACCTTCGATTCTGAAATATTAGTCCCAAATTAGTGCCAAAACATGCAGTTCCTCATATGTCCACTGGGGTCGTCTCCAAAAGTGTCACTTCCCAAAGAGCCCCATGTTCATCAATTATTTATTTTTAAACTACACATTTATACGTATTTAACCTTTAACTGAACGCTAATACACAGATTATTTAAAAGAACTTCCATTACAGTTTAGTCTCTGTATATACACACACACACACACACACACACACACACACACAGTTGACTTACTGTTTAGGTGGACTTACTCCTTAAAATGTATATGACATTTAAACAGTCAAAGACACAATTTATAAAGCATTTAATGATTAAAGCCTTTAATGTCACCAAACATGTATGGAATAGAGAAGCTTAAGACAAAGTCAAAAACGAATAAAATTTGATCAAATCAAATCGAAAACCACAACGGCCAAAGATCAAATCAAGTCGAGTGTCTTTCTCCGATTCCATCTCTGTGGGTCGTGGATATTTTTTATTTAATATCACTTGAAGTTTTAAAGACATCAAGGTGTAGGAAAGCGTTTTAAGAGCACTTGGGTGTAACTTTCTCTCTGATCTCTCCTCCTAGGCAGCTAAGGATAAGTACCGTGAGCTGGCCATCGAGGGAATGCACAGAGATCTGGTGTTCCAGTTCATTGAGAACCAGACCCTGCTGCTGGCTCCTATCTGCCCTCACCTGTGCGAGTACACCTGGTCCCTCCTCGGAAAGGTGCGAACCCCGAAACGGCACGCTTAACGGGGACATGTTCAGCTTTTAATTGTGGAATCTGCAATATTAACCTGTTTATTTAAAAACCCTAGAGTTTAGTGTGTGTGTGTTTATATTTAGTGTTTATGACGTAATCAAACACATCTGAAGTGTTGCTGATATTGAGAAAAATAATAAGACTAAGTGTAATTATATATGCGTTAGTTATTTACTTAAAATCTAGTCGCTCTTTCAGACTTATTTTAAGAGCGAGTGCAGGTTTGAGTCAGGAGAGGATTAAATACTGTACGTGTAGACGTGATGTACAACTCAGCAGAGATGTTATAATGTAGAACTGATTCTCAGACAAAATGGAAACTAAAGACACGTCTAACTCGCAGACATGGATGCATGCTGTAGCTGATGTGTGTCTCTGTCCCCTGGTTTCTGCAGAGTGACTCGGTAATGAAGGCCAGATGGCCAGTGGCCGGTCTGGTGGACGAGGTTCTGATCCGGTCCTCACAGTACCTGATGGAGACAGCCCATGACCTGCGGCTCCGCCTCAAAGCTTACTTGCAGCCTCCCAAGAGCAAGGTGTGTGTGTGTGTGTGTGTGTGTGTTTTTTATTATATTACCCAGATGATCAAATTTTTTTTTTAATGAGAATCAACTTTATAAGGATTAATATTTTTTATGTTATAGATATAATACAGAAAATGTTTGGGGCCGAAGAAGCTCCTTCTGAAGTTTATGCAACATGAAAGTGACCGATCTCGCTTCACTAAACATTTTACGTTTTGGATAAATGATTTTGTATAAGGCCCCAACAATTTTTTCCCCCAAATCACTAACAAAGCTTTTGTTTAAATGCTCCAAATTAGAATGCATTAGAAGCATTAGGTCATAAAACATAACTGAATAAAGTATACTTGTTTTTTTTTTTTTTTTTTTATAAATCTGCCCTATAACTATTGTTAACACACAGCGTTAAAATTCCAGGGCTGCTGCAGCGATTTGCATGACAGATGTTTTTTTGGTAAAAGCAAAAAAATCTGTAGTGTCCGTAACCATTTTAAATTCATGTTGCAATATCTGTGCATGCAATATTGTGAAAGCTATTTGAACAACAATTAAGATCATTGATTTAAATTTTTTTTTAAAAGTTACGGACACTACCTACTGTAAAAGGGCATGAAATTGTATTTAGCAAATGTGTTTCTTTTTATATTTTAAATATAAATGTGTGTGCGTATTTACAAAAAAAACTAAGCATGGATCAGGAGATAAACATTAAGTATTAGAAAAAAATGCTGTTATTTAATTCTGTCTGAAAATTCACTTCTTCACTTAGATCCCCCCCCCCCTCGCCTTTTCATACACGTGTTGTGTAATAAAGTGCTACTGATCTCTTCCTCATAGAAAGGAGACAACAAACCCCCAGCCAAGCCGACTCACTGCACGGTGTACGTGGCAAAGAGCTACCCGCCCTGGCAGCACAGCGCCCTCTCTTTACTGGCCAAGCACTACAAGGTAAAGTGTGTGTGTGTGTGTGTGAAGGAGCTCGTGGTCAGGCTTAAAATCCTGAGATGTGTGATGTCATACCGTTTTTAATCTCACTACATGAACAACTTGCTTCTTTTTCGGTTTTCAGAACAACAGTGGAGCTCTCCCCGATAATAAGGTGATCGCGGTGGAGCTGGGCGCGGTGCCCGAGCTGAAGAAGTACATGAAGCGCGTCATGCCGTTTGTAGCCATGATCAAGGTACTGACTCGCAAACGACCTGATACTCCTCTGGAGAGGGGAGGGGAGGGGGGGCAGTTGTTCCCCCATATATATGAAGACTCCAGCCCAGTTTGGAATGTTTAACACTCGAGACTAATGAAGATAAATGAAGATGTTTAAAATGTAGATTATGAAATTTTACACACAATTATAAAATTGTAAGTTAAACGAAAAACTGGCCATTAGAGGGCCTTGGTTCACACTCTGATAAAAGGACTCGCGTACACTTTATTAAACTGCACCACATCGCTGTTCGATTCTGGATTGTAATTTGCAGAAAATTAATCGAATCCTTATGACCATATTAATGCACTGGTTCTGATCCGTTATCATTTCTCTGTTTTATCACACCACCCGGGTTGCTGATTACTTTTCTCTCACAGCACACCACAAAGTGTTTTACTTCTTACATGCATATTTATGGAATTCTTTGCATCTTGACTTTTTGTTTGTTTGGGTTAATTAATATCATAAGATTAGATCATTTATTCATAGCGTAATTAAGGAAGAGAAACTGTCTGATTAGTAGATTAGCATGTACGTGTACTGTAGTTTGTTTACACTGTGTTTATTTAGTACTGTTTCAACAGAGCACAGAGACAACTCTGTTGAAGGTGTGTGCGTGTGTGTGTGTGTGTGTGTCAGGACAACCTGGAGAAGAAGGGGCCGAGGGTGCTGGAGTTGGAGCTGGAGTTTGATGAGCAAGCAGTCCTGCTGGAGAACATTGTTTATCTCACCAACTCTCTGGAGGTAGGAAGCCGAACAGCTGCAGGTTAAATGTGATGAGTCTGTACTAACCAACTGGCTAATGAAGGAGAAAAAAACATTTCGGCTACAGAAAGTCTCTGAAACTGTTTGTGATGAGAGCGTGCTAAATTAAAATCCCCAACTGTTCTTGGTCGCTCGACTCTGACATCGCATATCCTTCTAAATGTTAAGTGTGTAGCTTTATGCTGTATGTTTTTATGTTTGTAACGGTTGGTGTGTCATAAGCAGTGGCAGCTGGTGCAAATTTATTTTGGGGGGTGCAAACAAAAAAATAATTAAGCAAAAAAAAAATATATTTTTTTTTTAACCGCCTGTAAAAAGCCATAGGAAGTGCTGGGAAAGCACAGAGTGTAAGCTCGGCCGCGATCACGTGACTGCTGCTTGATAAGAAGATCGGGTCGATCTGGTCCAAGCTTTTTAACTTTTTTTTCTTTCTTCGTCCGATCGCCTTGTGAAGGGGTATTTTAGCAAATAAGTTACAGAATTTCCTCTCATATTTACTGTAGCTGCTTTTACGTCAATCACTATTCAGTCCATTGACTAACAGTCTGCTGAGCATTAATCAGACTCGTTGAGAATGGTCCAATCACATGAGCCCAAATATTTAAAAACAATATTGATTCGCTAAGAACAAAAACTGGGAGGGTTCTGGGCGCACAGTGCCTCGCCCCAAGGATGATTTGAAAAAAATACAATTAGAGCTTTTTAAATCACAAGCTTTTCAAAAGTTCACGTGCCCACATAAACACTCATTTGTCTATAAGCCACGAGATGTTACAGTGCAATTAAGATCACACTGACTTCACTATGAAGCGTAATGATCTCATGCTGAAGTGTCACAAAGTCTCTACGAATGTTCACGCCTTTCCTGTGGAGCATCTTCAACACCTCGTGATCTGTTTTGATTTATTAACACCCAGTATGAGTGCAGATCAATCCCTGCTATCTGTTATCACCCAGATGAGGATGGGTTCCCTGTTGAGTCTGGTTCCTCTCAAGGTTATTACCATCTCAGGGAGTTTTTCCCTCAGCACTGTCGCCCTCGGGCCGTTCATCAAAGACGATCTGATCATTCTGATTCTCACACACTCACATTTCACATTTATGTTGCTTTGCGACAATAACAAATGTTTTAAAGTTCCAAAAATAAGCACTCGAATCTCTTCATTCTCCGTATTTAAGTGCCCTAGAAGAAATAAAGTCTTCTTCCTCCCTCTGTAGTGCACTACATATTAAATTGGAAAGCAGACTTGTTACCTTATAACTCCTAAGGTTGAGACTGCTTTTTTTACCACATGATGTTGTGTGATGTGACTGTGGCTAGTTATAACTCATTTTTGACTACTTGAGAGCTGAAATCATGACTTTTCGGGAAAGTTTGTAAATAAGGAGAAGCAAATTGTAGGAATTCAGCATAATTTTGGATGTAATTCACCCAATTATACACAGAATAAATTGCATTTTGTCCTCATTTCCCTCACTCGTACCAGATCTTTTTATGATAAATCATGCATGTTGTAAGATCATCATGAGGTCAGGAGTGTGTTTAAGTCATTAGGTTTAAGTAAACTCTGTTTTTCTCTCTGTAGCTGGACCGGATCGACGTCCTGTTCGCCTCCGAAGGGGACGATAAAGTAAAGGAGGACTGCTGTCCAGGGAAACCCTACAGTGTGTTCAGATCAGAGGTACGGCAGATCGTTTTATCTCCGCGTGTGTGACATCACTTTTTGAGAAGTGAATAATGAGAATGTAGTGATTTTTAAATGAACTAATAGTTTAGTACAAGTATGTTTTTTTTTAAAAAAATAAGAAAAAACAGTTATATTTCATCATTTTTTGGAAATTAGCATCAAGTTATTCTGAATGTAGCAGAGATCTAATAAGTGTCACAAGCTATTATATGTGGCGTCCAAGCACTCTTTGCAAACAGCGCCCCCGGTGGCCAGCTCATGCCATATTTTGAAAAGCATTAAAACAACGTTAAAGGTAGATTCTGTACAGTTGGTTAATGATGGCGATCTGAAATCACTAATCGGAAGATGAGTGGCTCGACAGCAACCATATATATAGGCTCCACCCTCTTACAATTGATTGACATTTTGCAGCTGCGCTGTTTAACATGGCCAAAAAATTCTAGGCGGAGTCTGCTAATGTAGGTTTCACATATCGTGCAAATTCGCAAAAACTAAAACTTTTAAAATGATGGAAATTAGAGTGTAGGCTCTTAGTAAATGGAGCCATAAAGTAAATTCCTGCACTATAGCGCCACCATTAAGCTACGGTTCATTTGTTTGGGTAGCAGCTACTACGTTTTGTTTAAGTTTGGTTTAAATCTTACAGTCTGCTACTGCTACATGCTTGGACTCATAATAATAATAATAATAATAGGTTGACATATATTGTCTTTTGAATAACGATTTCACTGTGATTAAAGATTTTCTACTTTAACGCTGCTTTAATGACAATCATTGTGTTAATTATTTATCCCGTTATCTCACTGTTCCCTCCCTGAAGCCTGCAGTATCAGTGTGTCTGCTGAACCCTCAGCCATGCAACGCACTTTTCTCCTCTCGGATCGACATTCGGCAGGGAGACACTAAGGACAGCGTCACTCGCCGACTCTACAGGACCACCAGGGGCATCAAAGGTACTTAAGAGACCCCCAGATTCGGTGTAATTACAGAATGAAAATAGTTAAGCGTTTATACACAGTTTAAATAATTATAATATTGTGGTTAAAAATAAATAAATAAATGAAATGAGTAATCAGATGTGTTTAAATCTTACTGAATTTCTGGGTGGTTTTAATTTCTTAAATAATATTAATTTAACCCTGACTAAACACCTCGTAGAAAATGTCATTTATTTAACTTGTTCAGGTGAGATGTGTTCAGGTAAGTGACTGGGCAGGAAACATGATGATGTTTTTTGTACGGGTCAGGGCTTGAACAAGCCACTGAGATCTTCCCCCTAATGTGACCTCATATAAGAAGAGCCCCTCCCCCAACTTGTTTCACAGCCCTGCTGTTTTTGGGGGGAGTGGCTTATGAGTAGCTCATTTACATAGACACTGAAAAAGTGCGTTTGGAGGAGGAGTAAAACGGGAAGGGTAAGGGGTTAAAAGATTGCGTCATCTGAGGAGTATTTCAGCTGTGGTATTCTTTTTATCATATTGGTACGGTATGATTAATCTGGGAAATATGCAGAAATAAATAATGATGATAAAGGATACGTGATTTAAAAATCATTTTGGGGAAACGGACTTCCTGTCCAGAACGCTGGTTTGTGTTTTGTGTTAAATGCGCCTGCATTGGATAGCGTAAGATACACAGATACCAGTTCTCCCAGTACACTCTCTGAATCCAGTCGCCCTGACCAGGATATAAAGCTCTCACTCGAGATAAATGAGTCGAGGAGGAACCGTAACAGTTTTGCAAACGCTGTTGAAAATGAGTTTGTTGAGACGCTACACAGTGTCTTAATGAATGAAATGAAGAGGCAGTGAAGTTTTCTGTGAATTGTGTGTGTGTGTGTGTGTGTGTGTGTGCGATAATGATGTGATGAAAATAGTGACACACACTCTACCTTGAGCAGATGGTTGAGTAGATTCCTGTCGAGTGCGAAATAAAAATGAGCTTTCTCACAAATGAAACAGATATTTAGTGTGTGTTTGTTTCTAAACCTCTTCACCATTCTCTCTCTCTCTCTCTCTCTCTCTCTCTCTCTCTCAGATCTAACCAAAGTGAAGCTGATGCGTTTTGAAGACCCTCTCCTCGGCCCTCGCAGAGTTCCCGTGCTGGGGAAAGAGGCGCAGGGTAAACTGGCCATTTCTGACACGAGTGTGTTCCACATCAACCTGGAGGAGAAGAAGGTGCGTCTGAGCGACAACGGCCTGACAGTGGACATCGGAGACACCCTGGTCTACTTGATCGAGTAATATTTGCAGCGTTCTGCGAGGGGTTAAAGACACCGGCGCGGGTTTCTACAGATTCTACAACGTCTGGTCGAGCTAGTGGAGTACTAATGGAGTAAAAGGCTAATGCTAACTCAGGCTAACTACACTGCAAATAGAACGTCTTTGGGGAAAAGTGAAAATATCTTGAATATAGTCCTGCATTCTTATTATAATGTTACAATAAAAATTTAATGTATATTTACTGACTTCAAGTTTGAAATGTCTCTTATCCTGTTGATGGGCCGTTCCCATCGAGGGAGAGGATTAACACCGGATGTCCTTCCTGACGCAGCTCTCCATTTTATCGGGGTTTGGGAGCGGCACCGCATCGAGCAGCTGGGGTTCGAACCCAGGCCTTCAACATGGCAGGCGAAAAAAAACTACCACGGAGCCACCAATGCCCGCTTTAATCATGTTTCTCATCTTGTTGCTGGATAATTTTGTTTTCTTTCTATAAAAACGAGAAAATAAGAAAAATGTTTAGAACTTTGGCTTCAATGATTTAGGACTTTTTAGTTGAATTTGACCGTATTAAAGATATTTCCTCTCACCAAGGCGACCGGAGAGCGATCATAGGGAGGCGCCGCACTGTTTAAGGCTGCAGACATTCATTCTTCAGGGTATTAAATAAATTAACCCTGTTTTAATAAAAAAAAAAAGTATATTAATTATCAAGACCTTTTTGACGTCTTCATCGACGCATCAGTTGAATGTTTGTTCTTTGCAGCTCTTCAGTTCTGTACCTTTACCTCGAGTCTGTCTGTAAATCCAGTTGATCAAAAGCATTTCCACTTTCTACTGTTACATACGCCAGAGTCCCCCATCTCCCCGCCCCCCTCCCCCCGCGCCCTCCCTCTCTGTTTATAAAATTCTGTGAATGCAAAATGAATTAAATAAACTCCTTGTTAATAAATCTTTGACTTTTGTGTTCATGGCTTCACCACTGTGTCCTGATGATGATGATGATGATGATGAGTCTGTGCGGAGGGTTTCGGTTCGGTGAGAGGGACGAGAACAGATTAATCTGCTTTAGAGGTTCAGGAGAAGGAAATGAAGCAGGACGTCAGCATGGTGTGTGTGTCAGTGTGTGTCGGTGTGTGTGCTGGAGGAATTTTTATTACAAATCCAGAGCATTACACACACACACACACACACACACACACACACAGTAGCCTAATGGCTTGCATACACCAGCTAGTGGTTGAATGGAAGTCTTCCTGAGAAGATGCTGAGTGTGAGACTGTTTAGTGTTTATATGGATGCGAGTTTGTGCTTCATTTGTGCGTCTTAATTTGTTTACCAATTGTGAGATGAATGAGCGGTGCATTCCATTGTTTCTTTGTTGTGAGTGTGTGTGTACTTTGAGGATTTCTTATCTTTACAGTACAGCTTGTTTGAGCCTCCCAGCCAGCCTGCTATCTGCATGAACACACTCCTCCTGTCACTACAGTGAAAAACTCGCCCTGCTGTCAACTCTTCTTCAACACCATCGGCGTTTGTGCGTTTGTTTAGATCAGGAACCATCTCTCATATCAAAAGAATTTATTTTCCTCTAATTTTCTCGAGTGTGTATTTGTAATCATGCAGCAGCTTCCACTGCTGAGGTCCGAGAACGAAACGGTGGATTTTGGTCGACGATGCAGGGAACACCATGGACCGCCGGCGTGGAGCGACGGGGCAGAACTTCCGGTCCTGACTCAGCCCGGCCTGGGAGTGACGACCACGACGGTGACGAGCATCACACAGACGGGGGGAGACTGGAGCACGGGGCTGTTTGATGTGTGTAACGACGTCGGCACCTGTAAGAGCAAACCAGGAGGAAAAACATTCCAGTGTTGGTGTGTGTGAAGTACAGTCGGGTTTATCGGAGCAGACGCAGCAGCTGGGGGTTCAAAAGTGTGAAGCTGTTTAACAGAGATGTGAACACACAACTTGTTTCACTTGTAATTGTGAAAGACACAACTGTGAAGGTTTTAGAAGTTTATTCTGGTGAAATGAGGTTTTCTATTTAGAGATTCAGGACAGAGCTCATTAATAAATGTGAAGAAAATGTATATCTTAAAAGAAACCCTGAGGATACTTATTATTAAGAGGAGTACAGGTCAGACCAGGCCTTTACCACACTTTCTGATTTTAAACACAGCAGTGCAGTTTAGATAGAAAACACTAGGTGGCAGTATGCATGTAAAACTAGCCGGGACTCAAGAGCGCCATCTAGTGCGTTTAGTCCAAATCTCTTGGTTTATTTTAATGACTTTAATTAATGATTGAAATGATTTAATGAATGAGTGAAAGCATTTCACTGCATATCGTACTGTGTATGACCGTGTACGTGACAAATAAAATTTTTATTTGAATTTGATGATTATGAAACAAAGGGACCAAAACATATACATAAATTAAGACAAATAAAACTGATTTTTTTTTTTTAAATATTGGTTTTACTGGCATAGAAAAGAGTAAAAATATCCTTTTTTATAATTCTGTTTTTCAGTCTTTACTCTGATCGCTCATTTTGTGCTCCTAGCTGCTGTACACAATACCTTTTATGGAGTTTTGTGGGCGTGGCTACTTACAAATCAGCAGCATTATTAACGGGCTTTAAACATTACAACTGATTAACAACCACATTCGTGGATCAGCGTCCTAAAATCCATCATAAAATGTAAATTTTACTAAAAGATTGATAAATAATCAGAGGTTATCAGGGTTAATAGTTATTGATAACAGTTTTGTCCCCAAACCTCATCATGCAGTAAAAAAAAAAAAAAAATGCAAAAAAGACTCTGTCGTGCGGTGAGTCTGAGCTGCTCCCGGGAGCTACTGGGATTTAATTTCAGTTTAAAGAAGCCTTTTTGTTTCAGAGAGCAGGGTGAGATCATTTAACAGAAGGTGCTGCAACACTCGTCTCTATTTTCACTCCTAACACACTTTAGAATGAACAAAGAGGCCTCCTGCTCACTGGGGGGAGGGGGGGGGGGTGCCTTCAAGGTGAATTCAGTAAAACTAATGACAAATATTTTCAAAAATATCGTTTATATATATTTATTATTTATACTCTCTCTCTCTCTCTGTCAGGTTTATTAGGGGTGTCTGTGCCGTGCTGTCTGGAGCTGAGTCTGGCTCATCAGTACGGTGAGTGTTTGTGTCTCCCTCTGCTTCCTGCCTCCACGTTCGCTATGCGGGTCGCCATCCGAGAGCGTTTCAAAATCAGGGTGAGTTTATAATAATGGAGAAATAATAATAAAAGTGTTTATAACAACGTGATTCAGAGAGAACAATCATAAAAGCTTAGAGAATTAAAATACCGCAACAATGAAGATGTTCAGGTTAACAAGCAGAGATGCAGTAAAACTATAAAACCTCTCAAATCTCAGTCTCGTCAACAGCCAGAGTCACTGAGGAGATATCAGAGCTGCAGTAAAAAAAAAAAAAAATTTTTTTTTTAAAAAAGACAGTAAGAGAAAGTTGGCTCTCAGCGTTATATCACTTTAGAGTTTTGAAAAAGCTTTTGAACCTGCTGCATCGTGTAGAGACGATTTCTGCAGCCTAGTCAAACTTTAATAACTACACTTTCCTAGCAGGAATCAAATAAAGACAGTGTGTGTGTGTGTGTGTGTGTGTGTGTGTCTGCGCTACTGTAAATTTCTATCCAAATATATTCCCAAGAATAAACGAAGAAATGATCAGAATATCTCCTGTACATTGTGAATCTGAACGAAATCCACAGCTACATCCACATCCTGCTTCCCTTCATGGTTATGTTTTCTTTATTTATTATTTAGTTTTTGTGTGTTTGTGAGCTTCTCTTAAACACGTGTCATCATCTGTCCCCAAAACTGATTCTACTGATCAGGCTTCAGTCGTATGAAGTGTTTCTGGAAAAAAAGGGGATTTTATTCTCTGCTGCTCTCCTGATTATAATCTCAGCATTGAGGTTTGGATTGAAGGTTGTGTTTGTAGGTTGGTTGCCATGGCAACTCATCATGTACAATCTCCATCCTCATTCAACTCTTTTGAGATCATAAGTCGATAAGTTCTTTTTTATTTAGTTTATCTTTTTCGACGTTGTGCGATCATGCGTCAGTGTGCATGCTGGCCTACTCATCTCCAGAGAATTATGATTGCATTCCTAGTGGTCAAACATGGGAACTGCAACAAGGCCCACAGGGACAGGAACCACGCTGCCCCATGCTCGCTCTCTAAACATACAGTAGGGTTGTGTTGTTTTTTAAGCAAGTGGAGCTTGTTTAAAAAAAATACTCTTAGGCTTTCCTAATCACTGAATAACGTCATTAGCTAGTAGCCTGTAGCATCAATCATTTGTTTGAAATGTACTGTATGCTCAATATTAAATATTGATCATTGAATTATATTTACATGTCCTACTTAAAAAAAAAAAAAAAAACAAGATAGAGGATGTACTTGTTCTTTGATCTGTGTAGGATGTGTATGTTGTATTACAGGCTAATAGTGTGTGTTGTGTATCTGCAGGGCAGTGTGTGTGATGATTGGGTGACGGTTTACTGCTGCTATCCCTTCGCTGTGTGTCAGATGATGCGGGAGATGAAGAGGAGGATGAAGAGCCAGATGTACACCGTTACCACTACACTGGAGAATCCCTTCTGAGAAACTGTTTCTGTGTGTGTGTGTGTGTGTGTGTGTGTTTACGATGAAGATTCAATTATTTGTAACATGTACCCTACAGCACAGTCCATCACTGGAGCAGGGTGAAGAGCCTCGCTCAGGGTTTTTTTTTGAGCCACCACTTTTGGACATTTAATTGCAATCATTTAATTTAGAATATATTTCTTTAGCTCTTTCAACACTAGACAGCGTCCCAGAGGAGGTTTACAGGACCCTGGATGTAGATGCAGACAGTGAAGAAGCCCTCGGTGCGGGAGGAGAAGAAAAGGAAAAAGACCTGAGATGACACGAGGGAAATGGAACCCGTCCTCCTCACTTGAGTGACTCTGGATAGTGTGATGATTATTATTAAATCCTCAGGCTACAGGTGTAGAGATAAGAGTAAAGACGAACATCAGGCCTTTGAGTGAGTTTACACAACTTTAAGTGTGAGACTCAGATTGTGAATGCGAGTCTGTAGGATTACATTAAGATCGTTCAGCACTGGTGCGCCGGTTTATTTCTGAATCCTCTTGAAGATCGGAAGAGTGTGAAAGAATCCTATAATGACAGGAAGACATGAACTCAAACCCTCACTGTAGTTCAGCCTTCACGCATGACTTAAGAGGAAGTGTGGGATCGGGATGGAATTGAAGATTACACAGTAGGAACTTCAATTCAGTTAGGTTTTACACAAGCAATTACATTTTGAACGTGTCTAAATGGGAAACATCGTCACTCAGGAATGATAAAATGTTGACGAATTCAGTAGTGCTGTGGAAGTGTCGGATCATCTATGGTTCAGTAGTTCAGTATTCACGAGAACAAAGCAGGATTTCTTTTGATCCATTTTCCACAATTTGGAAAGCATTGACCTTTTGTTTGAAGAAATCGTTCACATTCATTTTTATTTTCTGTTTATTTATTTTAATAATACAATAAACAAATTCACTGCCTCTTCTTTTTGGACTAAAATAAAAGAATCGTTAGTATTCATTACTTCTTTAATGACTGTGTACGTTTACAGTTTGTGTAAAACCCTGATCAGTCAAAGACGTTTTAGAGTTCAGTACGTTTATTCTGAGTTCAGTACGTTTACGCTGAGTTAAAAAAATTTATGATCATACTCGACCATTTAAAATACAATCACTGACAACAAACCTTGTATCAGGCTGTAAGTTATTCAGAGGTGGTTATAGACTTTGTGCCTCCTGATGATGAACCGAGTGCAATAACATGCAGAATTCTTTGTTCATTGTTATCACTGAGAGCTTGGAGCTGTCACTACAGGGGACGCAGCAAATCCTCCAACATGACTAAATCTGACCCTGCACACAAAACTAGTACAATATATTAAATCCACAGCTATAAAAAAAAAAAAAAGATTTATTTTAGCACCCCCTATATGTGCATAGTCTGATAGTGATTGACATTGGACATAAAACACCCTCTTATAAACACACATACTTAGCATTTATTTGTTATTCCGTGAGTTACACAAACAGAACACCGGGCTAGACTTTATTGAGGGCTACGAATACAACATCAACGGCAGACATCAAACAAAAAAATCCCTGATTTTAGGTCTTGTATCCCCTACATACAAACATTCGAGTTACGACCTTTCGAAGATACAAGCACACGTTCCAGAATTTAGATCACGTGTCTGGCATACATTGTCATGTGCATGCAGTGTGCACCCCAGGATGTCCAGAAGCGAGCGTAAAAGCAATGAAGCGCCGAGCAATAACGATGGAGACAAAAGTTAAAATAATTGAGAGAATGGAGCGAGGTGAAAAGAGGGCAGACTTTGCTCGTTCTTTTAACATGAATTGTTTAAACATTGGGGATGATTCAAAAGAACAAGGACGAGATCATGGATTAAACTTTTAAAGTTGATATATTAATAATAACTGTGTATAGCCAATTGTGTTAGTATCTTAGTACCTAGATAATGTTTGTTAGACTTACAAACAAATTAGACTTACGAACCCGCTCTCGGAATGGAATTATTTCATGTGTAATAATAATAATGCATTTTTAAAAATGTATATATATATATACTGTATACATTTTAAAATGCATTATTATATATGTGTGTGTGTGTATGTAGAGGACTTAGTGTAACAAATTGTTTGCTAAACTTGTTAATTTTTTATATAAACTTTCACTTTTTTTCTTTACTTCTTCTTGTTTTGTTATTATTTGAACTAAGCATGATCTAGCAAGATTTTAAATTTTGAATGACAACACCATGAGAATAACAACCTTAAATAATAATAATAGTAATAATAATAACATTACCTCATGGGGAAAAAGTCTGAACGCCTCTGCTTTAATCAAGATCATAAAAATACTAAACAAAGAATTATTAAAAAATTCCCTTCTTTGAAACAAAGATCATGATCAGGATATTCATTCAGTTCGTAGACTGCAGGTATCAGGATGCTCATTTCTGTAATGTTTACAGAGGAACATGATCTTGAGACGGAGTCCAGCAGGAATCTGAGGATCTGAGACACCATGGAGGAAAAAAAAGACAGAAGCTCAGAGTGAAAGATGGAAAATTCCTGAAAGTCATCGTGTATAAGCTCTTCACAGAGAAACTGTCAGAGAGAGAGGCATGAGGGAATCAATTACTCTGTGTGTGTGTGTGTGTGTGTGTGTGGGGGGTCCTAACTCAGCACTCGCATGTGTCAGAACTCATCGCTCACTCTCTGAGAAAGAACACACACACACACACACACACACACACACACACGGAGAGCTGTGCTCTTCTTCCTGAGATGCGGACAGTAAGCTGTGGGCCTGAGGTCAGTTTATTCAGGCGGTTCAAACTTCACATCTTTTCACAGAGCGTTAAAATCCCACCTCGTCACTCCAGCCTGTTTGAATGCTCTGCGTTTTTTTAACGATATCAGACAACTTTAACGAGTAATGTCTAGAGTTATTAGTTACTTATTAATCTTTTTAAGCTTTGAACTGGTAAAAAGGACTGAAATATATTTTCATGGAAACATTTCATGCAGGTTCAAAGACCCTAAAATATGATCATTTTAACGAATTGCACAGGAAATCTCTTCATGGCTGCTGTTTTATAAAAACTGAGGAAGACAAATGTTGCTTTTCCTCCAGTGTGACAGCGTAATATGTTGCATAACTCCTCACCTCTTACGTTCTATTTATATTTCAGGCTATGAATGAATAAACTCGGCACCAAACCGAGGCTCTGTAAGAAACCTCACAGATTTAAAGCAAAATAGTTCACACACACACACACACACACACACACTGAGGGTAAAACTCTGCACTGTGTGTATGCATTGCATTATTAATCAGGAAAGAAATTGCTTAAATATAAAATAATGTAAAACTGTTTTAACTGTGGGTTTTGGCGGGCAGCTGCTCTTTCCTCTTTCTAGTATTGCGGTGTGATGCATATAGTTAAACATCCCAGTGCTGTTACCGTCTATTGTCATTACTAGTGGAATGTCCCTCAACCATCCAGATTCCTCCTTGTCCAATCAGACTGCTGGTCGATACATTTAGGTTGGATGAAATATAGAAATACAGTAGCTTAAATATATTTGTAGATATGAAGGTTGAAAAACGTCTTCTATTCTCTATTGGTTTATGTAAAAAGTGTTGCCTGCAATATTCTCATTAGCGCAACTCATGCAACATGATATCTGAAATGCAGCTAGTCTCCGACTTACGGATGAGCCTCGTTCCAGGAGCACATTTGGATTTGTAAGTCGGATTTGTTCTTAACTCCGACAAAGTGAGTTTTATATGCCTTTGACATGAATATACAATGTAAATCATACCAATCTACTTTACTAAATCTGTCCCCTTTCCTTACACTGCCACTTTTGTGGCCAAAAACGTAACAGCACCTAAGGAAATAAATCTCACAGCGACAGTGTTGTCTCTGCGTCTTTAAATCGCGAGGGGAATCCCAGACGCCATATTGCCTCGGAGCTGTTTTCCACTGTATTGGACTGTGAACTCTGTTTTGTAGAGGATTTTCCGAAATTATGATTATTTACCAACAGGACAGATTTACAGGACAGACATTTCCTATCATCGTGCTCCCAGACTGATTCATTGAAACCGGTAAGGCCGACTCAATTCTCCCGCACACACACACACACACACACACACATGCATACAATATATCAAAATTTTTCACATTTTATACATTCACGTACACACTGAAAATATTGTATATAATTGTAAGTTTTGGTATCTGGTGCACTATAGTGTCTATTTTCTGTACAAAACACGTGAGCTACTTCTGTGATTAAACCGAGAGTAGAAGCGCGGTCTGTTCGTATCTGCGGAAATCCGTAACTTGAATGTTAGTAAGTCGGGGACGACCTGTATATGAAAGATCTTCACTCATGCGCTGCAGTGATTTAGAACAGTGAGAGCGTTAGTGCCTCCTAATGGAAGAGAACCAGAAGTGTCTGACTCGCTCTAACCCAAGCTCACACTCTGTTCACAGGGATTTCTAAATTATTCAGGGCATGATGTGTAAAAACGAGGCGTGTCTTCTCTGTTCATGTCTCCAGCCCTCTGAGCCCTGGCTCTGCTGGAGCTCTGGGCAACACTGATTAATCCCAACTCATCTCACAGCACCACGTGTAATATTAAAAAGCTGATAGTATTACCAAAATCCCTTCACACTGAGCTGATATCATCAGCGGGAGAACGTGAACTCTGGGTCAGCTGGGATTCAAGCCTTTTAGAGGAAAAAAATAAAAGTATTAAAGCCCTATAAAGCTTTATAGCATTCTACCTGAAGTCTGGAAAGAGCAGATAACACTGAAGATTTGGAGATTTTTGGATATTCTTGAGCGTCTCATATTACAACCAGGTGAGATTTCTGTAACAATACAGACACGGGACGTTTCTTTCCCTCTGCTGCACTTGCTGTTTTTGTTCTTTTCATACAGATTGCTGCTATTTTAGCGTTCCCCCTGAGCGACGGTGACATGCGCTCATAATTAATGACTCCATGTGCTGTAGCTCAGTAGAGGTAAACCCTAAAGGTCCAGTAGGTACGAGAAGTGAGTGCGCTCATTCCGACTAATGGCACGTTATGAAACAGAGAGTCGCTCTTAATGGATTTCATTTTATCTAAGCAGACTTGCACTAGCTTTTAAAACTCAGAGCATTTTAATCCATTTTTCGCATTACTATATTTTAATAAATATGTACATATAGTGGTCAGGATTGTAAAATAAACCTAGGCAATATGGTCAGTCCAATTTGATTTCCATTTTAACTAACCATACAAACATGATTTAGCATAAAATAAAAAAGTCACACAGGCAAGAAAATAGCAGAGATAAATACTGTATTATCACATGTTTTTCATGGTTGTTTTTGTTTGTTTTTATAACCAAAAATTAGAATACATGCATTTAATGAATTCAACATTTTTGCGATGTCATTCCCAGATTCTCACAGTAAAATTTATGCATATTAAAGTCAAGTTCTCACCCTATCATCCGGAGATCGCTGGTTCGATCCCCAGGTGATGCTGTAACCTCTCGCAGCTGGAGGTCTAGAGAGAGCTGATTGGTCGAGCTCTCTCGGGGGGAGGGATGAGAGGTACTCGTGCTCCCACATTAATCACGGCTCTACAGCCAATCAGGGGCGTCTGTGAGCTCGCGCAAGCAGAGGGAGTGGCTAGCGCTTTCCTCCGAGTGTGTTACTCCGCCCCAAAGGTGTGAGCAGTTTGAAACGATGCAATCGGCTGGCGTCATGTGGTTCGGCCCTCTTGACTGAGTGGTAGTAAGTGGCCTTAATGTGGGAGCCCCCTAGTGACGGGGAGGAATTAGACACGAGTAAATTAGGAAGAAAATCGGGGGGGAAAAAAAGTCATGATAACTTTGTTGCTACCTCACATATCCAAAAGCCCAAATGCATATTTTGATGTCTGAGCCTGCAGACATCAAAATATTGGGTCGTTCATGAGTGATTATTTTTTTTTTTTGTCTTTAATGTGACTCAGTAGAACGAGTATCTCGGAGAGTGATTTATTTATTTTCTACTGGATGCGCAAATCATCACAAAACCTCCGTATGTTACAGTATATACAGGAAACAGAATTGAGTAGTTACCTTTAATTCTTCTCGTCCGAACCGTTCGTTCTTTTGTCACGTGACTCCCATAGACGCTACGAGTTTAATAGATTCAAATGAACGAACGACTTGGACAGAAGATATGATGGTGAGCCGCTCATAATATTTATTATAATATGTCCTTAGCTGTATTGTAATATTTTCATTACTGGAACTATAGACAGAATGTGTGTACTGTATGTAGACGTGTTGGGGGTCTGTTTATTGGAAATGAACATTTTATTTTATTTCTGATCAAAAGAATGAAATGAGCTACATGACTCCAAAAAAGATTTGTTCATTTTGATGAACGAGATTCATTAAACCAGAACCGAGTCACTAAAATGATCCAAACGTCCCATCACTACTGCAGAATGTCTGTATAAGCAGTTAAACTCCTGTATAAACTGTATAAACGTCCTCTGTTTCACTCCTCTTCCAAATGCACTGTCTCAGTGTCTATGTAAATGAGCCAGGCCCAGAAGAGAACAAGAGATGAGCAACAAGGTGGGGGAGGGTCTTATCTTATATGAGGTCATATTAGGTGGAAATCTAATTTGGCTTGATTGAACCCCAGGCAATACACACATGGACAAGTAGGGAGTGTTTTTTTTTTTCATTTCTTCCTCATCTCTTTTGTTTGTACTCGCACACTGGAGATCAGAACTAGAGATCTAAAGATCTGAACATGGCTAAAAGCATCGTACCTGCTGTGTAACTCTTGGATATAACTTTTATCTTAAATGATCCATTTTCTATAAAGCACCTGTTATTAAATGGAAAAGAAACAATTCCTCACTTCCACAGAACAGTGGCACAGAATAATAATGACTGTAAATGCCCAAAATGTATTTTAAAAATTTTAAACAAACAGAAGCAAGATGTGATTCGTTCATTCGGTGTAATTCGATTTTGTGTTCAGTTCACTAATCCGCTTCCTCCAGACGCCGGTGTGTTCACATTATCTGCGTTACTCTAATGTGTGTTAGGTGACTGCATCGTATGAAGGAAGTAGAAAGTACAGAAAATAAACCGGGTTTAGGTGTCACATACTGTGAACTGATCCACACTGTCATTTCAGTGGGTGAGCACCGGGGCACACACTGTGGATTTACATCGCAGTGACAAAAATGACAACTTATCATTTAGCTGTCAGCAGATCTGCCAGTGTAGATACAGAAAGTGTCGGTGCTGAAATACTTACTGTTCATTTGAGTCTTCAGAGTTCAACTACACTCAACTCTGGAAGTGCTAGATGTGTGTGTGTGTGTGTGTGTGTGTGTGTGTGTGTGAACATTTTGTGCTGTAGCCACAATCTGACACACCAGATCTGTTCTGTTGAACCGAGACCTTCTCATGTTTTCATTACAGAATGACTGACGATCAGAAATCTTCAGCATAAACTCATCAAAGCAATTTATTATTTACATTCCTGTCTTAAATTATGAAATCATGTGATTTTGATTGTGTTCAGTCTTTGTTCATTATAAGGCCGGTATTAAGGACCGGGACACATACAGGTTCTAACCTAATACATACTGTATATCTGTACTGTACATACTGTAAGAAAGGCAGTATAGTAGATGAGATGACCCTGATCTTCCATTATGGGGCGAAACAGAGCGATAAACCCAGTGGATGCCGTAACTGTAGAAACAAAAATTTTTTATCATCACTCCTCGTCTTTTAAGATATAAATTAATGAGGGAATATCACTTTTTTTCACTTTTAAAATCTATGTGGATTTCAGCTCCCACTTTAATTAAAATAAATGTTAATTAACACTTTATATACAGTTAGTGTTGTTGATGTTTTTAACCGTCTGCTTTGCCTAAGTGTGACCTGACCTGTAACCTAAAGCCAGTTTGATGCCACTGATCTATAACACACACACACACACACACACACACACGAATCTCATTATTGTTTTTGATGGTTGCTTTTTTTTTATGTCACTGATGCTCCATAGGAATAAAAATAAGAGGCCTATTAGACATATTAATAATAATGATAATAATCCAGAGGGTGGATTAGTGCTAAGTCTTAGTGCTCGAGTCAGACGGAGTTATTTTTAGGGCTTTAAGGCGAGCTGCAACAAAAATATGTTCAACATGAAGCTGCAAATGAATTTTAAAATAAACCTCCAAGACTTACTGAGATCTATAGACTTACAATTTTTGATCAGAAACATAATAAGGTGATAAAGTGTCTTCTGTCTTAATTGCACTCAAAACAGCCCCAGACACTGGTGTGGTTTCCTGTACAGTACGGCTCTCCTAAAAGTAACTCTGAATAATCGAACACATACGAGCACAGACTAGGCCAAAAATAATAAAGCTGAACTTTTGTGGGGTTTAATAATAATTTCGCCAGACATGTCTGCAGGCCTGACGCGTCAAATGATCCTTTAACGGGGAAGGACGAAAAACAATTTCACAGGCGACTGACTTTACAACAAAATAGCACACACACAAAACAGACAAAATAACTCTGGATGTAATAACAGTCAGCTGCGGAGGTAATTACCAGACTGATGTTGGAATACATGCAGACACTAACGCACTATTTGTTTCTGGTTCCTCGTCTAATGTTGCGAATCTGTGGATACATGAAGCGTAAAGTCGAAGGAAATACTGTCAGTCCTGAGTAAGTTCTAAACTCCCGAGCTCTGCTTCCTGACCGTCCAGAAATCGGTCGAATAACGAAACCATGCTTCTATACAAACGGTGCTGAAACATTGCTGCCGCGATCCTTCAGGCATGATTATTTGATGAAAGCGCGAGGTCTCGGGTTCTGTCTCTGTTGTTCTGCACCTGACCTGAAGTGCTCAATAATTCAGCGGGCCGCTGAAGAAAGAAAGAGTGAACTCGCTACAGCACACCGTGAGCGCCGATGCCTGGGGATCTGCACTTCTCCAGCCAGGTGAATAACGTCAGAATCGGCGGCTGAGTAAACATGGAGGAGTGCTCGAAGAAGACCGGGCCGAGACACGAGGGGACGCAGCGGAAGGTGAGGTTCAAGCTGGCGTCCTCGTACAGCGGCCGCGTGCTGAAGCACGTGTATGAGGACGGCCAGGAACTGGACAGTCCCGAGGAGAAGTATCCTCACAGCTTCATTCACACCAAGATCCCTGAGCACCTGGATGTGGAGCAGCTCTGTGGCTTTAAGGAGGGTCAGGATGTAGATCCTCCAACAGGCCTTATAGCGCAGCGCATCAACGTGTACCGAGCGGTGAGCGGCTTCAGGCCTTTGACGTCTAGCGATCAGCAAGGTGAAAAAGTAAGTCGAGATGTGTGTGTGTGTGTGTGAGAGAGTGTGTGATACTATAATCTCAGTAACGTAATCCTTAACACTTTCTTCCTCTACCTGTAGTGCTACATAACTGATGTTTCTCATGGATATAAATTTCTTTTTTTTACCCAACACCTCCAGCACAGCCCACGCCCTTTAAACAGCTTGTTTTTTTTCTTTTCTTTTCTGAATAAAGTCACAGTGCTGATCAAAACCCTCACATCACATGATCTCCCTGAACCTGCAGATAAATATAAAAGATATAAGATTGGCTTCTGAGGTTTTCTTCTCTTTGACATGGCAGATTGTTCAGGACAAGCTGAGTGTGTGAATTCCAGGACCAGGTAGAGACGAGCGCCGAGCTGCTGAGAAAATGGCTTTTGTATGTAATTGTGCTCGGGATTATTACAGCGTCACTTATGAAGCTCTGCTGCAGCGGAGCAAATCAAACTCATCATGACAGACGTTCTTTGTCTGGTTTCTCTCAATGGAGCTTCATGCCTTATTCACAGCATCACATATTTATAGCAACAGATTCAAACAGTTTCGAAGATCCTTTTATGTAATTGTTTTTTATACCGTTTATTAATAGCGCACTTTGTGGCTCCCTTCAGGCACCGGTTTTAGACTTCGAGAAGATCATCATCTACACCAGCAACCTGAAGATCGTCCGATCTCCTCGTAAAAAAGCAGAGAGCGGTGTCAGCTATCATCACAGTCGAGGAGAAAGACGAGAGGGTTCTCCGGGCCGGGAGTCCAGATCCAAAGGGAGACACAGAACCAAAAGTGCACGCAAGGAGGAACGATGTCCGCCTCCCAAGGCAGAGGTGATTATTTTCACTACAGTTTTATCCCTGGTTTAGTCGTCGTTCCCTGATTCTGACTCTCACCTGTCACATGACCATCACTATCTCAGACGGTCACTGTGACCCTGATGGAGATGGGGCACAGGCTCCTCCCACTCACAGCATAGAGCACAGGCTCCTCCCACTCACAGCATAGAGCACAGGCTCCTCCCACTCACAGCATAGAGCACAGGCTCCTCCCACTCACAGCATAGAGCACAGGCTCCTCCCACTCACAGCATAGAGCACAGGCTCCTCCCACTCACAGCATAGAGCACAGGCTCCTCCCATTTACAGAATAGAGAACAGGCTCCTCCCACTCACAGAATAGAGAACAGGCTCCTCCCACTCACAGAATAGAGAACAGGCTCCTCCCACTCACAGCATAGAGCACAGGCTCCTCCCATTTACAGAATAGAGAACAGGCTCCTCACACTCACAGAATAGAGAACAGGCTCCTCCCACTCACAGCATAAAGCACAGACTCCTCCCACTCACATCATAGTTATGCGGGCTCCTCCCAATCGCAGTGTAGAGCACAGGCTCCTCCCACTGTAAGCATAGAGCACAGGCTCCTCCCACTCACAGAATAAAGAACAGGCTCCTCACACTCACAGAATAGAGAACAGTCTCCTCCCACTCACAGCATAGAGCACAGGCTCCTCCCACTCACAGAATAAAGAACAGGCTCCTCCCACTCACAGAATAGAGAACAGGCTCCTCCCACTTACAGCAGTCCAAATGGTATGAATGAGATTCCTCCGTGTTTCATGTTTTATACATGTTTTATCTTTTATCCATATAAAATGCTTAATAAACACTTCCAAATGCACTAAAACATCTTAATCATAATAATACATGACAGAATAATAATAACTTTTCCTATGACTGATGGCGTTTCACCTTTTCCCAGTCACTTCATTATTTCTACTTTCTTTTCAACTATAATCGTTTTCCTTTTCTTTGACGGATCATCAGCACTCGCATCGGATTAGCGTACAGAGACGTGGTTACAGGCGACAACCAGAGAGAATTTACAATACAAAACTCTACACTCAGCATGGCATTAAGGGAAATGTGATCTGACTAAGAAATACAGGATGGCGTTCTTCTTACTCGAGCCAAGAACTGCTGAGGGCACGCAGTATTTTTAAGTAGAATGCGTGTTCGTTATTAGAAAGCATTCATGTATTTATTAATTTTTTTACTGAATCTTTTAATAATATAATAGACTTTATGGCAGTTTGTCTGTAAACATGAGCTGTCAGTAAGTGGGATGTTCTTATCTCAGGGATCACGTGCAGTGTGAAGAAGTGATCTTTTGAACCGAGAGTGCTGCAGTTTTACTTTACCACCACTTTTATAAAAATGTTCCGCACTATTTCCTGCCAAACAGGAATGGTTAGTAAAAATGATCAGGACCTGTATATGTAACATCTCCCTGAAGCTTCTCCTGGAGAGAATAACAGCACCGAGCCTCGTCCTGGAACGTCTCCAACAGATGAAGACTCACGTCCAGAGATTCTTGTCCATTCCGCTTGGAGAAAATCTCTTTCGATATATTTTAAATTTGTGCGAGTGCGGACTGACATTTTGGAACAACAACATTTTTATTAGACTTTATATCTGTACATGGGGGTATAAGATGACCTGCACACCTTTTCCCCTACACCAGTAGTGACTGTGATGGTTATGCCGGATGACACTTATGTAAGCTAACAACATGGTTGTGTAAAACGCCAGATGATGAATCTCACGGTGAACAATTTTCCTGGAATAAAAGGCTGCTCCTGTATGTGGGTGCACTTTGGTTTTAGGAAAACTTATATCACCACCAGATAAAGAATCTTAGCATGGAGAGTGTGATGTGCAAAATCTGTCACAAATAGTTTGTGTATGATGGTAAATACTAGTTGGCCTACAAGGATGAGACACCTCTGCTTCGACAGCTGTGTCGTGTGTGTAACGTTAATATATTCGGTAATGGATGCTTATGCGAGTAATCCTAGTTGATGTACGTGTGTGTGTGTGTGTGTGTGTGTAATGTAGCCTGGGTGTAGTAACCGTGAATGATGGCAGGATTAATTTTCAAGAAAGACACCGAGTGTGAGAAGGATTGTACTGTGCAGTTAAAGCGACTATTAATCCACTGGTTTTACACGATCATTCCACGATTATGGAATGTTTACTGATTCCATTACTAATTCCAACTGAACTCTGTATTAAGACCTTTTATACAGCGCCTGGAAAAAGTACTGACACTCCTTGAACCTTTGGCCCTTTTTGAACCTTTTATTTACAAGTACATTGACTTTTGTGTTTGTAATGAAACACAAACAATACTTTTGCAAGGCACAGTAAATACCCACAGTATTATATTCCTGATAGGAAATGTACTGTAGATATTCACTGTCTTTGCATCATGTTACTACTGAGTAACTTTTCCTCGGTTGATTGTTATTTTATTCCCTTCACCCCGCAGGAGACACAGGAGACGGGCGGCTGTGATCAGTGTGGAGGTTCGGGTTCCGCCCCGTGTTCCCTGTGCCACGGCAGTAAGCTGTCCATGTTGGCCAACCGCTTCAACGAGTCTATCCGAGAGTTACGCTGCCCCGCCTGCGATCCACACGGCTTAGAGCCATGTCAGTCGTGCGTGCAGGAAACGTTCCCGAAATAAACGGCCTGGACGATCATCAGTGACAGGACAAAGAGGTCTCGCATCTGAGGAATAAGGTTTATTACTTAAAGAATTCATCACTAGAGAAAACAAACCTGACAAATCTGGATTTTATTTATCATCAGCACAAGTTAAAATGTTTATTATCATTTTATTTTAAACGTCATTGAAATGTTTCTATTGCAGAATATCTGGACAGAAGTGTTTTTATATGTCAGGACAGATATCATGTATCATGAAATCAGAGATCATGTTTTTCACATGGGTTTATTATTGTATATTTGGCCAATAATTTAAACATAATCTGTTACACTTATCCTCCTTTCATATGACCACAGGGATGTTGTGTATTAAATAAACACACTCCAATCTCAGGAGAATTCCCACTGAGTTTTATTTTGAGCTCTGACACCTCGCAGCATTTATTTCTGCTCGTTCTTGTTTGTGGATTTTCATTAAAACTCAGAGCTCTTTGCTGAATAATGGGAATAAGATTAATTTTTCATGAAGAAGAGCTCCAACTGGCCTGTCAGCCGGAAGCGGTTATACTGTACGTTCAGACAGCTTCGGTTAGCTACAGAAAATAAATAAAAACATAAATCATCTCAAGAGTGGGCGATAAGTCATGAGTTTATATTCCTTTATAACTACCTGGACTCCATATTAACATCAATTAACATCATCTGTTATACTGAACCTCCAGCCTCCTAACACACAGTATGAGTGCAGATCAATCCCTGCTCTCCGTTATCACCCAGATGAGGATGGGTTCCCTGTTGAGTCTGGTTCCTCTCAAGGTTTTTTCCTATTACCATCTCAGGGAGTTTTTTCTTGCTTTGCTCATCAGGGACGATCTGATCATTTTGATTTATACACATTCACATTCAGTACAAACTTATAAAATTTTTTTGATTGTGTGAAGCTGCTTTGCGACAATGACAATTGTTAAAAACACTATACAAATGAAATTGAATTGAATTGAATTAAATATACACCAGTGTAAGATCTGGAGTAACACTCCTGAGGAATAGTTGCACAGCTGTCTGGTCTCTCTGATCAACCTGAACATCTAAGAAAGAGATCCACTGCCCTTTTATTTCTCATTCACTTTATTCTTCCATTTATATTCGTTACGTCTGGTTGATTGCTGGATCAGGCGTCTGAACCGCGTGTAGAAATCCTTCTGCATCTATTACAGCGTGCAGTTAATCCTGTCAGAGATCTTCTTTTCTCTCATCTTGCCAATAAAATCTTTTTCTTGTTCAGTCACACTATCTCTCAACACTTTCAGACTTTCTGGCTCGCTTCTCCTGCAGCATCTTCTCAAATATTCATCATATTCCAAACTGTAGTGCTGCTGGCTCACGGGCTGAGAAATGTCTACGTTTAAAGAAAATAGAGTTTAAGAGAAAATGTGTTGTGTTAATGCCGATATTAACAAGAAATTCAGATAATTTTCCATTCATTTTATTTATACCATCCAAATCATTACATTATCATTAATTCAATTTAATTCAATTTCTTTTGTATAGCGCTTTTAACAATTGTCATTGTCGCAAAGCAGCTTTACACAATCAAAAGAATTATTTGCGTTTGTATGGTATGTGAATGGGTATGAATTAAAATAATCAGATCGACCCTGATGAACGAGCCGAGGGCGACGGTGCTGAGGGAAAAACTCCCTGAGATGGTAATAGGAAGAAACCTTGAGAGGAACCAGACTCAACAGGGAACCCATCCTCAGTTCAGTATAACGGGTGATGTGTTAAATTAAATAGAGTCCAGTTTGTTCCTGGAGGCTCAGGTAGACTGTAGTAAATTCCAGTCCCGAACTACTGAGCGACTAAAGTCACAGGTACTCAGAGACCATCTGTCTGCATCAGTCGAGGACAGGACCGTCTTTGTGGAAAAGTAGAACCATCCCCAGTCACCACACGCATCCCAGGCAGACCACACGGGGCATCCATGTGACGAGATCTCCAACCAGAAGAGGGACCAGGAGTCAGGGATGAGTTAAACAGGGCCAGAGGGCAGAGGAGGTCTGGATCACTGGCAGCTCAGGAGCGAGATGTATAGCTCGACAGAGAGATAGGTGGAGAAAAAAGGAGAGAGAGAGAGCAGAAGAGGAGAGAGCAAAAGAGATGGAGAGATGGCAGTTGAGTATGGTCACAGTCGAACAATGTATAATGTGAATCATCATAACTAAAAGGGAGAGCCAGAAGGAAACACAGACATGAGGGGGAACTGAGATGTAAAGCAACCAATCACCTCAGTCAACAAACCTGAGTGATCAATGAGAGTGAGGAGGACAGCATCTAAACATACCAGTTCACCATAATACTCTACGTCCATGAGTCCCCCAGATCTCGCTGCTGCATTCTGGACTAGCTGAAGCTTGTTTATGCACCTAGTTGAACAACCAGACAGTAAAGCATTACAATAGTTCAACCTAGAGGTGATAAAAGCATGAACTAGTTTTTCTGCATCGTTTAGCGACAATATATTTCTTATCTTGGCAATATTTCTGAGGTGAAAAAATGCTATCCTGGTAATATTATCTACATGAGCTTCAAATGAAAGGCTGGAATCTATAATCACACCAAGGTCTTTTACTGTTGCACTTGATAGAACAGAAAGGCCATCTAAAGTTACAGAGTGATCTTTATCTAGAATCTTACTTCTAGCTGAATGCGGTCCTATGACTAGAACTTCTGTCTTATCAGGATTAAGCAGAAGGAAATTAATTAACATCCAATTTCTTATGTCCTGCACACATTGCTCAACTTTAGTAAACTGTTTTTTTTCATCTGGTTTTGCTGAGACATATAACTGTGTGTCGTCAGCATAACAATGAAAACTAATACCATGCTTACAGATTATGTTGCCCAGAGGAAGCATGTAAAGGGAAAAAAGCAGTGGGCCTAAAACTGAACCCTGTGGAACACCAAACTCCACTAGAGAACATGCAGAATAATCACCATTTAAGTCTACATACTGATAACGATGGGTCAGATAGGATCTGAGCCAGGAGAGGGCTGTACCATTAATTCCTACTACATTTTCTAATCTGTGAAGAAGAATACTATGATCAATGGTGTCAAAAGCTACACTGAGGTCGAGTAACACAAGCATAGTTACACAACCCTGATCAGAGGCCAATAGGATGTCATTTACTACTTTAACGAGTGCTGTCTCTGTACTGTGATGAGGCCTAAATCCTGACTGATACAGTTCATGTATGCCATTTCTATGTAGATATGAGCATAGCTGCTCCGCTACTATCTTTTCCAGAATCTTAGAGATAAAGGGGAGGTTTGATATCGGCCTGTAATTGGACAGCTGACAGGGGTCGAGGTCAGGTTTCTTGATTAGCAGTTTAATAACTGCTAATTTAAAAGATTTTGGAACATACCCAATGCTGAGTGAAGAATTAATTATTCTCAACAGGGGTTCTGTTATTGCTGGTACTATCTGTTTAAGAAAATGTGTCGGTACAGGATCTAATATACAGGTTGATGAATTTGCAGAAGAGATGAGTGAAATTAGTTCATTCTCTTCAAGGGGAGTAAAGTATTCTAGGTTCTGATCTGACATGGCTAGATTAACATCTGCATCAATTACATTGTTTGGTTTCAAAGCCTCATTTTTACGCCTGATATTTACAATTTTATTTTTATAAAAGTTCATGAAGTCCTCACTATTGCATGATGTTGTTGTGAAGATTTCTGCAGTGGTCTTATTTCTGGTTAATTTGGCTACAGCATTAAATAAGAATCTAGGATTATTTTTGTTATTTTCTATAAGAGTGGAGAGATATGTTGATCTAGCTACACTAAGAGCTTTTCTATAGTTCAGGATGCTCTCCTTCCATGCTATTTGAAATACTAGTAATTTAGTTTGACGCCATTTACGTTCTAATTTCCGAGCGGTCTGTTTTAAAGTGCGCGTGTGATCGTTATACCAGGGAGCGAGTTTCTTATCTCTAATAATTTTTCTTTTAACTGGAGCTACATTATCTAGGGTATAGCGAAATGTCGACTCTAAATATTCAGTCGCCTGATCGAGTTCTGTGGGGTCAGACGGTGATCTAATCGAAGTTGGGAACTCTGGGAGATTACTGATAAAACTCTGTTTGGTAGTTGATGTGAATGTACGTTTTATACGGTAGCGCGGCGCTGTGTGTACATTATTATTGTGACACACTTGAATTGAGACAAGATAGTGATCTGAGATAACTTCAGACAGTAGAGTTGTAAATAAATTTTTTATATTTAATCCGAAGAATATTATTAAATCTAAAGTGTGACCTGCTTTATGAGTGGGTCCTACTACACACTGATTTACTCCTACTGAGTCCAGTATGGACATAAATGCTGTTCTCAAAGGGGCTTCTGGGTTTTCAAAATTAATATTAAAATCTCCAGCAATTAACACTTTGTCTACAGAAACGACTAGGATTGAGAGGAGATCTGCAAATTCACTAAGAAATTCAGAGTCTTTCTCGTCCTGTTTAATCCAGGTTTCTGTTAAACAGAGTATATCAAACTCCTGATCCGTGATAATTTCATTAATTATAACTGCTTTAGATGCGAGAGATCTAATATTATCTAAAACAGACTTTCTGGGTCTTTCTACATTTTTGTTTCGCTCGGGGAACAGACACAATCTCAATATGATAAACCCTGAGTGACGACTCTATGCAGCTAGCAGACGGTTGGTTTAGCCTGTCTGTCTGCTCCCTGGCCTGGGCTCTGGATTGTCACCGATTAACTAGGCCTCTTCTGAGACTATGAGCTATACTACAGGAAATGAGAGCAGCACCTTCCCGAGTGGGATGGACACCGTTCCGCCCTAACAGCCCAGTTTTGCCCTCAAAGGTCTTCCAATTGTCTATGAAGCCCATATTGTTTTCGGGGCACCACCTGGACATCCAGCGGTTCAGTGACCATAACCTGCTGTAAGTTATGTCTCCACGTCTCATTGGGATGGGACCAGAGCTTACTTCATCAGACATCACCTTCGCTTATTTAAACACCCCTTTAAAGTTATTCTTACTAACCTCTGACTGACGAAGGCGTATATCGTTAGCTCCAGCATGTCCTAGAGCCCTAAGATTACCTGCTATGTCCGGTGCTCTGGCTTTCGGGATACACCTAACCACTGCCGCTGGCGCCCCTAAAGGCCTGGCTAATGTCACATGTCTCAGTATAGAGTCTCCTATAACCAGAGCTCTTTCAGGTTTTTTTGATAATTTAATTTAATCATTAAATAATGAAATTATTACAAATCCATTTAATCATTGTAAAGTTGAATTTCTTCAGCTGTTTCTGAAACTCCAAACCTTTTAATATAAGGACACTGACTCTGACACTGACTGTTTATGATGGCAGGGGCGTTCAAACCAAACCGGGACCTGTGATAAACTTTCTGCTAAACAAGGGACTAAAATTTAATTCAATTCAATTTTATTTGTATAGTGTTTTTAACAATTGTCATTGTCGCAAAGCAGCTTTACACAAAATAATTATTTAAGTCTGTATTGAATGTGAATTAATCAAATTGAGCAATGTAAAAATGTAAAACCAATTTGACATTTACAGAAAGACTTCAGTCTCCGTCTGGTGATGAGACGCTCAGCTGCAGTAAAACATCTGAATGGTTTAAATGTTTTAAAGAAGGCTGTACAAACTGTCTGTGAATGATGATCCTGGCCCAGGTGGCTCGGAGCTGACTGCAGTCGCTCCCATGAACACTCAGCCTGACCGTTAAATATCTACGTCACTGTCTTGCAGAAGAGACACATCTGTGTGTGTGTGAACTATATACTGTACACACACTTATTCACCAACACCCCTTGCACATTACAGGAACACAGCTGGGAGTTATTGCCACGCCCCCTGTATAGTCCTGACCTCACTCCAAGGCATTTACACATGTTTGGAAACACAATTAAAGGAGCTCCTGTGAGATCGGTGTTTCCGATCACGACTCCAGTGTACTGAGAGAACGTTCTACCTTGATGGTGTCCAAGCTCTAGTGAGACACTGGGATAAGTGCATTAGTGTATCAGGGGATTATATAGAGACATAAAGGGAGTGTTTACTCTCAGGACAGAGTTCTGTTATTCTGTACAATCAAAAGTCCCGCTTTGACTTGAACGTGCCTTGTACTTTATATGTTTTGTTGCACATAAACTTGCTGAACGTATTTGACGTGACATAAAACAGTGTTTTTGTAATTATTATGGAAGACTAAAAAAAAGAAAATTAATAATTTAACATTTTTTACATTGATTCATAATTTCTTCAGGAAAGTTGATCGAAAAAAAGCATAACCTGTATTATATTTTTAAATCACGAGCCACTCTTTAAGTTTGCATTTAATAAAAAAGGTTCTAAATATTTTACTTTACATGTAATGAATCTAAAAATTACAGAAATAAACACCTTTCCACGGTATTCAAATTCACACACACACACACACACACACACACACACACACACACACAGTAATGCTTCCACAATAGACAGTTAAAGTTTACAATTTCAATTATTTCAATGGTTTATGAATATTAGTATACCATCAATACCATAAATACCATCAATACAATAAATACCATCAATACCATAAAACAGTGCTGAATGTACAACTAACGTCACTGCTGAATTAAATATTTAACTCTTTAGCAAATTTGTAAAAAATAAGTGTAAAGTCATCTGTCATCTCTTGCTATTATTATTCCATGTGTTTTTTCATTGGCGGAGCTGTATTAGGGTGTGGCCTGGCCTGGCCCAGAGAGGAATAGTGGGAGGAGTCAGCTTTTGGACAAGAAGAAGCAGCTTGTTTTGTTTATTTATACTTAATGTAATTAAAAAGCTTAAAGCTAAACATACAGAGAATCTGAACAGCAGAAGCAGAAACTCTGAGAAGCTCCTGAAACTCCAGTGGAAGACAAATACTTTTTATTCAGGTGATGTTCAGATCACAGAGCACGCAGAGACAAATGCCTTCTGCTCGGGTTTTTCATCGTTATTTATTTATTTATTTATTATTTTTTGTTGAGATTCTTGATTTTGGGTTTTGAAATTAAATTGAACATAAAGTTAGTGAAGATTGTACGTTAGGTCTGAATGATTTTGTTGGTGTTTTTATGTTCTGAGGTTATTAAGTGGCTTTGGGTTGTTTAAGGTTTGTACTTTCACATATATTAAGAGGAAAAAAATCTATCGAACAGTGTTAGAGAAAGTGTTAAACAGATCTCACCCTTTAGTGTCTAAAGGCTGGAAACATTGTACACATTTATACAGCTTAGAAAACTTTCTAAACAAAATTCTAAATAACATACAGTGTGCATTTTAAAAGAAGATAGATGATGATGATCCACTTTATCTGAATCAAACCTTCGAGTGCAGATGCACAGCATTTATAACTCATTTATTTATGTCTCATTCAGCTACATTATGGATGTAAAGCGCTCGTGGTACACTACTGTTTCTGTCACTTTATGTTAATCAGCGTGTGTCTACTGCACCGTCTGCACCAAATACCATTAATTAATCCTGATAATCAAACAAATACTTTATAAGATAAGATAAGATAAGATATACCTTTATTTGTCCCACAGTGGGGAAATTTCTTTGTTACAGCAGCCAAGAAAAATAAATAAATAAATAATACAGTGTTTGACCCACTTTCGCCTTCAGAACTGCCTTAATTCTACGTGGTATTGATTCAACAAGGTGCTGAAAGCATTCTTTAGAAATGTTGGCCCATATTGATAGGAGAGCATCTTGCAGTTGATGGAGATTTGTGGGATGCACATCCAGGGCACGAAGCTCCCGTTCCACCACATCCCAAAGATGCTCTATTGGGTTGAGATCTGGTGACTGTGGGGGCCATTTTAGTACAGTGAACTCACTGTCATGTTCAAGAAACCAATTTGAAATGATTGGAGCTTTGTGACATGGTGCATTATCCTGCTGGAAGTAGCCATCAGAGGATGGGTACATGGTGGTCATAAAGGGATGGACATGGTCAGAAACAATGCTCAGGTAGCCCGTGGCATTTAAACCATGCCCAATTGGCACTAAGGGGCCTAAAGTGTGCCAAGAAAACATCCCCCACACCATTACACCACCACCACCAGCCTGCACAGTGGTAACAAGGCATGATGGATCCATGTTCTCATTCTGTTTACGCCAAATTCTGACTCTACCATTTGAATGTTTCAACAGAAATCGAGACTCATCAGACCAGGCAACATTTTTCCAGTCTTCAACTGTCCAATTTTGGTGAGCTCGTGCAAATTGTAGCCTCTTTTTTCCCATTTGTAGTGGAGATGAGTGGTACCCGGTGGGGTCTTCTGCTGTTGTAGCCCATCCGCCTCAAGGTTGTGCGTGTTGTGGCTTCACAAATGCTTTGCTGCATACCTCGGCTGTAACGAGTGGTTATTTCAGTCAAAGTCGCTCTTCTATCAGCTTGAATCAGTCAGCCCATTCTCCTCTGACCTCTAGCATCAACAAGGCATTTTCGCCCACAGGACTGCCGCATACTGGATGTTTTTCCCTTTTCACACCATTCTTTGTAAACCCTAGAAATGGTTGTGCGTGAAAATCCCAGTAACTGAGCAGATTGTGAAATACTCAGACCGGCCCGTCTGGCACCAACAACCATGCCACGCTCAAAATTGCTTAAATCACCTTTCTGTCCCATTCTGACATTCAGTTTGGAGTTCAGGAGATTGTCTTGACCAGGACCACACCCCTAAATGCATTGAAGCAACTGCCATGTGATTGGTTGATTAGATAATTGCATTAATGAGAAATTGAACACGAACTAAACTAACTAACCTAAACTTTTTTTATGTGGATTTCATCTGGGCCATAATTTTATAAAAACAAACAAATTAGCATCTTATCTTTTAAGGATCTTTATTAAGACACGACTGATGTTATTTACATGTTTCTATCCTGCACACATGGGATGTAGGAGGTGTGATGAAAAATGGGGAATTGCAAAAAAACATTAAAGTACAAAACTTTAATGACCATGACTTAGATTTGTTAAAGACATTACACTCCTTTGTCTTATATTTTCCTGCTGTTTTATTCCTGTGTACCTCTCTCTGAATCCCACTGGGTTTCTATGTTCTGATGGTGAACACTGATATCCTCTAAGGAGCATTTAGTATTACAAGGAACGATATCTCACAGAGTGTATCTCACACACACGGCCTGTATTGGAGAAAAGACACCATTTATCATATGGAGATGAAAGTTCAGCTTCCCGTCTGCTCAGCCGTCTGCAGATATTCTCTTAATTTCTACGTCCTGTGTCTCTGCCACACACTCGTGTCTGCGTTTTACACTGTTTTATACAAACGTTTGTTCATATTAATGAGAATTAAACATGATAATGTTCTCACATTTAAGTTCAACTACTCAAATAATCTGGACATGACATGACATGTTTTAAATCGAAGTAGCCAGAACTGAGACGAAAAACAGTACAGGGTATGAATAATACAGCCTCAATTATCAATAAAGACAATAAAGAAGAAATATGTGCTTTACTGACCGAACTCGGAGCTCTGAGAGTAATCTATTTTCTCCCAAACAAACCTGACAGTAATCGACTAGACAAACATTTCCAGATTGTGCTTGTGCGCTGCGTTTCCTGAGAGCTCCCCGTGATGTCCATCAGATATCTAGGAACATTTGAAAAGCTTTTCCTAGAAAGCCAGATCCGTCTGAGCGCTTCATCATACACATACAGTAAATACACAGATGTGAAGGTGTGAGAGTATCAAGCTAATGCTAACGCTAGCCCATTGCAACACAGCTGGTGCCGGCATGTCTTCATTGGAAACTGGAACCTGTTCATGATATGAGCTTTTGGACGAGTATATTAAATTATAAATAACATTTCTCTCCCTCAGACTGCATGAAGAAACATTGAAAAAGGAACCAGAATCAAAAAGGAACCCATGTGACCGTTTGTGCTACTTATAATTGATTATGAGAATCATTTCTGAATTTAATATTTAATATTGGTTTAAAAGTCTGAACTGTTTAGTGATGGAGACCTGGACTCACCCAAACCGGACAGCTGAAGATTAGGGGGAAAAAAACTCACAACTTTACTCTTTCTTTGAAACTTTTTGGTTTTTTTTGCACCACTTTGTAAAAACCCCGGAAGACTTTTGTGTGTGAAAGTTTCAGGAGATCTGCAGTTTCCCTGATACTCTGCACAGCCCTGTTTGCTCAGGCATCAACAGCCATGTAATGATTTAAGTCACGCGTTCTGATGTTTGATGTGAACATCGACTCAAGCTCTCGCCCCGTATCTGTACGACCCGATGCCTCGTTCTGCTGCCGCATGACTGGTTGTTTAGATACATATCAGGTGTTCCTATTATACTGACTACTGAGTGATGGGATCGTATTTCTATGCCACTGCAAAGCATAGTTTCACATAGCCGGTGATTGTAAAACTCCCAGCACCACCAAGCTGCCACGGTTGGACCCTCGAGCAAAACGCTCAACCCTGAACTGCTCAGATTTATAACGAGGTAAATGTAAGTCACTCAGGTGAAGGGAATCTGCCAAATTCTCTAAATGCCTCAAATGGAGAACTAAATTCCGACCACTGAAGCGCCGTCTGTGCACGAGAACTCGGTGAGAACCCCAAGACACGTCACACCGTCCCTGAACTCCAGCGGATCAGCGCTTCACTCAAACTAACACCCTGCAGGGCTCGACTGTCTACCGAGGTCAGTGTTTCTGTTCTCGTTACTGACGTTTGAACAAACCACTGAAGTTAAGTTTCAGGTTGGAGTTTATAGAACTAGGACATATTAATAATTCAAGCTTTTTGGGCATGAAGGAATGCTGCATGGGATTCAAGCTCTATTCTTACAGAATAACATCACACACACACACACACACACACACACACACACACACACACACACGGTGCTGTCCAGCTGCACCATGTTACAGCAAAGTGAGCAAGATAAAAAATGCCTCAAAGGTGTAAATCCGTTCTGTTTCAGAGCTGAAATTCTGCCTCTCCTGGATTTCTGCAGGTGTCCCTTCACTTTCTTTTTTTTTTTTTTTTGTTGATTGCTGCAGAGCTTCGTGCTGATCTGGGAATCAAGCTGTATGTAAGCTGAATGTGTGTGTGTATGTGTGTGTGTTCTTCTGAAACATGATTCTCATCCTGTTACTAAAATAGTGATCAGTAAGTCTATAGCTGGATCTGTTTACTGCTTTAAATAGCGATCTGTATTTGTATGTAAACCAGGATCGATCATGGCCTAGCCCGGAAGATTATTATTTTTTTTTGTTTGTTTTTTTAAATGTAAATCTTTACCACTTTTCTATGGAAGACTGGAGAAGAAAAAGAATGCTATTGTGAATTTTTTTTTTTTTTTACTTTCTGAGCAGCTTTTTATCCAGTGTGAGTGATTAGCCTAGGAAACTATTTTTCTAATCAATAATCTCTTTCCCAGATGTTCTTCATAAATATCAGAAATACTGTAGAAACCTAATAATATGTCATTAGATTTTGGGTTTGTTTACATTCCAGAAGGATTTTATACAGAGCTGGACACTGTGTTAATGGAGTCCTTTAAGACCATTCACTATAGGAAGTTTATATGAATGAAACGTCACAGCAGGGATAATGTGTATAGTCTCCATTTCTCTCTCTTACTTACTCGTTCTCTATAGCGCTCAGGGGGCACGGGACACCCTGCATGGGGTGCCAATCCATCATATGGCACACACTCACTCACACACTACAGGCAATATGGAAACAACAATTAGCCTAATCTGCATGTCTTTGGACTGCGGGAGGAATCCAGGGTACCAGGAGGAAACCCTCCAAGCACTGAGAGAACATGCAGACTCCACACACACAGACCCCGAGCGACTACGTCGATATGGAACACCAGCTCTATAAATCAATCAGAAATTACATTTTTTTTACACCACTTCAGCTGTATTTGTAGTGGGATTTTTGCAGAGACCTGGCAACCCCTTACTTTCAAAGTCTGTATGAAAGTGAAATCTCTCATTTTTTTATAGTAATTCATTGATCGTGTATATTTTACTTACATGTTTGTTTGTTTTTTGTTTTTTATAACAAATTAACTGTTTAATCTGAACAATCCGTTTGTATTGTGTTGCAACCCAACTACAAGGTGGCCAGAATTCACCATGTCAGCTCACTGCTCCACAAACGATTAATTACCTCTCAGGAGAACTGACCCCCAGGAACACTGCTCTGGCACATGGTTCTATGTCTGGAAAGAAAAATCCCTGCAAATCCCCGCTGATGAAAAACTCCCAACACATCACAGGTACCCAGCTACCTGCCCCTGAACATCGTCACCACAGTAGCTGTCTGTGTGGAGCGTGGAACATCACCAGGGCCTTCTCTCATCGCTGGCACATCCTGTTCAACCTCCTTCCACCCAGGAGGAGATACAGGAACATTCGCACCATGGTCACTGCCTACAAATCTATCTATCTATCTATCTATCTATCCATCCATCCATCTATCTATCTATCTATCTATCCATCTATCCATCTATCTATCAATCAATCATATCTGCTTCAGGACCATACATTAATTTTCATGTTTTTAGACGTACACACCTGCTTCCAGCTGACCTTATCTGACCTTCTGTAAATCATTCGCAAGTACTTCAGATACGTTAACCTGTAACTGCGGTGTATTAAATGATTCTAATTCAATTCAGTGTTATTTATATTTAGCTTTTATTTATTTAACATTGGACATTGTCACAATACATAAAAAAAGCTTTATAGTTAGAGGACAAACTCCCCGAGAAGAAACCTCAAGAGGAACCAGACCCAAAAGTGAGCCTCATTCGGGTGATACCAGACAGCACGAGCAAAACTCAATCGCTTCCATAACAATGTGCTCCGAGGCCAAAAGTCTGACTGTATAACAGAAAATGTGTTTCAGTTAACACAAAGTCCACTGTGTTGAGGTTACACACTGTTCACTGACGGAGACTCGGGGATCATATCAACAGCAGTCACACACCATCACAGTGACCCTGTCTGTATCAGATGCAGTCCAAAGCATCTTCATGGGCTCTAAGTGAGAAAGGAAGAACCAGAAGGAAACACAGATGTGGATAAGATAGGGGTGAAGTGCTCGTATCTTCAGTTCGAGTGAGGACTCGCGCTGCTGCACTCTGCACTAACGGGGCTTGTTTATGCATCTTGTAGAACATTCAGACAGTAAGGCGTTACAACAGTCCAACCTAGAGGTGATAAAAGCATGGACTGGTTTCTCCAACATTATATTTCTTATCTGAGATATCTAGACAAATAAAAGTAAGGTTTTGTCTGTACATTGAACCAAACTCGCTCTTTCAGTGAGATCGTTATGTTTCATACACTGGAGGACCAGAAACCAAAAAAAACTTTTTTAAAAACCGTATGTCAGTATGTCTGTTCAGCCAGATTATCTAGCTTTTTAAAAAAAAAACTTATTCAGTGCTTTTTCCCTCAAGGTGGGCGTGGCTATACGCGTCACTCAACAGAGCCAAACAACACGATAGTTTACCATAAATACACATTTATTCATATGACAGAGAAACAACTCCAAATCCCTAAAACACGTCCAAATCCTCAATACGCACATGACAGCGTGACTCATCTTGGCTTAAAAAAATGGAGCATACGCTATGAAAACTTAACCTTGTGGCATAAATGTAATCAAAATGTTGAGTAGGAGAAAAGTTACGAGCAGTTATGTGCCAGATTATAAAGCGGATGCTGAAAGTGGGCGCGTCTTAAATCAACCGCTGGACAGACTTTACTGAATCTCCTGCAGTCCTTAGATCTCTACCTGAAGTTTAATCTGCACCATCAGTGAATCTAAATGTGGAGTAAAAGTGATGTTATGAACAGTTATGTGTGGGATTTAATAATCTACTGTAAAATAATCTACTAATGCGCTACTGTCTCAATGTAAACAAACACCTGCACCAATAGATATTAATTAGAAAAGATAAAGTGAATATTTTGACTGGGATTAGTTCATATTTTCACTTTGGCTGAAATAACAGCGCTGAAGTGGTATAAGTGAATTTTAACACGCTGGAGTGGTTTTAAGACAAAACTTCATCTTTATCCTTTGATCTACTTTTTCCATTTCTCATCTGTGATTCACTCTCCGATTACCGAACAGGGAGTGTATTTGTCTGAGCACCAAAGAAGGACAACTTAGTGTAAACAAGGCGTAAGATACTCAACCTTACAGAATGGGATTTCTTTCTATTAATAAGTTAGACAGAGAGTTCTGCTGTACAGAGAGACACACAGACATGGACGTGGGCTTCAACCTCTAATAATAATAATAATAATAATAATAATATCACTGATTACATTAAAGATCATCAGATTATTATTAGTTTTAACCTTTTAACTGTTTCTACAAACCTGTATCCTAGTAATATTATCCACATGAGGTTTATTATAACGTTGTGTAATGGAACAGTTATTCTGATCTCTATTGAAGAGTTGAAGTGCATTACGAGGAGTCACAGAGGAATCGTATCTGCTTCAGGGCAAGTCATTAACTTTCATGTATTGAGACTTGTCGTGTTCCACACACTGTGTTTAGTTGACCTTATTTAACCTTATGAGAACCGCTTACAAATGCGTCCAAACCAATGACCTTTGTGACTTAAAGTGTATTGAATACTGTACAGTATGTAGTGAATAAAGCACCTGGGGTTTATAGCGTGATACACGTGTGCTTATAACACATGATTGGAAATGTAAGCGTCCAGGTTTTAGTCTCTTGGGTTTTAGAGCCTAGTTGTAATTTTAAAAATTAATCAGCAGATGGTAAGTTGTGATATTTTTACAGGTCTTAATACAGGCGTGAAGAGAGAGGGAATAAATCAGAGGAGTTGTCAGTGATTACAGTGTCGTGTAGTTGGAATGGAGATAAATTGGACTCATTACCTGGACTTGTTCAGCATGTTCTTTCCTCCTGACCCTTATGTCACAGATTTGTACATTTCTCTTCCAAGAAGATGATCAGATCCTGGTTTATGATTTGTAGGCAATTTTTTGGGGGACAGCTTCTTTTAATAAACTCATAACCTCAGTCGTGTCTCTTTTATTATAAGACTCCCTTTTGGAAAATTTGTCTGAAAAATTGGTGGATTATTATTTGGATAATAATTTCCTTGGAGGGTTTTTTTGTGAAAAATGATTTGGATAAAAATAAATCCTGATCTAGCATACGATTTAGTTTTGATAAAAAAATACATAAATAAAAAAGTCAAGGTCAAAGTCGAATTTACTAAACAATCATAAAATAGCTGCAGACTATAAAAAAAGACAATAATAAGAAAATAAATGAAATCAAATCCAAATAAATCAATATACAACAATAAACAATCCACCCTCATTGTATAAAATAAACAAATAAAATAGTAAAACAATAAATAAAAAAAATAAACAGAAACAACATTACATGATAAGCACAAAATGTTCTGAAAACAACATTCAATTTAATTATAAACCAAAATAATGTTTAACGTGTTAAAGAATAAAGAAAACACAGTAATTATGGAAAACATGCCGTGGTATAAAACACTGTGTACCACATGACATCACCCAGGTCTTGGTTATTTCCTTAATAATAAAAATTAAGGATAATAACTTAATAATCTGTGTTACTAATATTCACGGTGGTGTGTAAACAATAAACACGTCTAATCCTTGTGTTAGGGCCCTGTCACTCTACACTGACTAAAATAGCAACGGTAATCGTAAACGCTTCACTTTGCCCAGCCACTAGGTGTCATGATAGCGCACGCTCCACACCCTTATACTGGCTCTTTCATAAATCAGAGACGGAAATCGTTTTTCACTGTCTTTAAATGTTTGAGCCTGTTTTCCAGTTAAAGTGCATCCATTTGCACGGGCTCCATCCGAGGACAGACGGTTCCACGTTTGACTGTTTTGTGAAAATTTTTTCCTTGTTTTTCAATCTTTGTTGCAACACAAGCAGACAAATTAATGCTTAACCTACAGTGAAAAGCTTCCCATTTATTTTTAATCAGCTTCCCTCTCCAATACAGTAATCACGAGCCACTGTGGCTGCTCTCTCTCTTTCTCTCTCTCTCTCTAAATGATCCTGGCTTGCTGGTATGATTTGGAGTACGGCCCAGTGGTCTGTTAATTGCCATTTCCTCCATCTCAGGCTACCTGATTTGTGCCAAAGATAAGTGCCTCCTGTGTCCCGTGTCTCTAAGTGGACCAGCTGCCTATCAGAGTTCATAACGCAGGTGGAAAACACATGACATACATGTCACGGTGGGGAGATTAAAGGGTTTTATATGTTTTCTAATGTGTGGAGTAAATTTTAATGATAAGTGATGAACCAGTAAAAATGACTGTTGTTTCTACGTGGGCAAAATAAAAAAAAAAAAAACTAAATTTAAGACTATGATGAAGGACTTGATTAGATAACAAGGGGATTTATGTATTAATGCTTTGATGTAGAAAGAAAAGATAAATAAGTGAAAAAAAGTGTGTTGTACTTAATATAAACACTAGCATGGCCGCATCAAAGTACAAAATCACATAGGTATTCAGGGACAGACATTAAAATGGTTTATATCATACCTGTCTGATGGATAACATTTTGTAGATCTAAATGGAGAACCGTCTGGTGTAATGCCAGTGAAATATGGGGTCCCACAAGGGTCAACTTTAGGACCTCTTCTGTTCTCAATATCCCCTGGGTAACATCATTAGAAGACATGGGATTAGTTAATATTACTAAATTCAAATAAGACAGAGATATTACTTACTGGCCCAAAATCCAGCACACAACAGCTTTCACAATTCAGCCTGCGTTTAGAAGGATGTACTATTACTACCAGCTCAACAGTAAAAGACCTGGGCGTAATATTAGACAGTAACTTGTCCTTTGAAAATCATACTTCCAATATCACAAAAACAGCCTTTTTCCACCTTACAAATATTGCCAAGCTTAGGAGTATCCTACCCGTATCTGATGCAGAAAAGCTAGTTTATGCATTCATGACCTCCAGACTGGACTATTGTAATGCATTACTAGGTGGTTGTCCTGCATCCTCAATGAGCAAGCTTCAGTTAGTCCAAAATGCAGCCGCCAGGGTTCTCACTAGATTCAGAAATTATGATCATATAACCCCAATATTAACATCCCTGCACTGGCTACCTGTTCAGTTTAGAATTAATTACAAAATAGTATTACTTACACCAAGCTGGAGCACCTGGGACTCAGCTCATCTATGTGCCAGTGGCTCTCCAACTTCCTAACTGGCAGACCACAGGCAGTAAGGATGGGCGGTCATGTCTCAGCCTCCCTCACTCTCAGCACTGGAGCACCCCAGGGATGTGTTCTGAGCCCCCTGCTGTACTCTTTGTACACATTTGACTGCGTGGCTACTACCAACTCCACCGCTGTCGTCAAGTTTGCTGACGACACTGTCGTGGTGGGCCAGATCACCAACAATGATGAGTCGGCCTACCTAGAGGAGATTGGAAATATGGAGAAATAGTGGAACAATCTCCTCCTGAACGTCAGCAAGACAAAGGAGCTGATTGTGGACTTTTGTACAAAGCAGGAGACTACGCTAATTCTCTCCATATGTTCTGTATTTTTCCACCCATCCCGAGGCATCTGGAGATTGTACCAGCTTCAGTAGACAAAGGCCAACCCTGCGAGGATCCTGAGGCATCCAGAGAAGGACCAGCTCCAGCTGGATTCTGCTTTATGATGGTTGGAGCTACACATCCTGCTCCTGTGCTCCCAGTGATCCAGATCCCATCTGCCCTCTGCACCTACTGACTCATCCCTATGCTGAACTGGACTTCATGTTAATTTAAAGAATTTCTGTTATATTGTACTCTCAGCTGCATTACACACATGGTGTTATATTATCTCTATCTGTTATCACCCAGATGAGGATGGGTTCCCTGTTGAGTCTGGTTCCTCTCAATGTTTCTTCCTATTACCATCTCAGGGAGTTTTTCCTTGCCACTGTCGCCGTCACCCTTGGCTTGTTCATCAGGGACAATCTCATTATTATCTAGATACATTTTTCTCACACATACACACTTCCATAAATTTTCTTTTCAAATTTTCTTTAATTTTTGTGAAGCTGCTTTGAGACAATGACCATTGTTAAAAGCGCTATATAAATACAATAAAATTGAATTGAACTAGCAGACAGTTGCACCAGTTGAACACTGAGAACACCCCTGTTTACCGTACCATACTGAGTTCCGTTCCGGGAGTACATTTTTAAGTCAGACAAAGTGAGTCTTATACGCCTTTGATGCAAATATAGAATGTATTTGGTGTTGGTCGCTGTGGAGGTCCTTGAGTTCAACCTGAAGAGTTTGGTAGATCCAGATCAGAGCTTTTATACCGTCCACCTTCCTGTAACCCTGCACACACACCGATCCGGCTGAAAAGATAAAGATCAGCATAGAGAGATGGAGCAGAGAACGAAATCTGTAAAGGTTTCCCCCGAATAAGAGACAGGTTTTTTGATCACTTCACTAACAAGGGTAGGTAGCAGACATGTTTTTTATGCTTTCTTTTAACACAGAGGTCGATATCTCACATAAATCTGCATCATTTATTTACAACAAGGAAAAAAAAGACCTTCTAACTTGGGGGTGGATTTTGTTGGTGGTTGATGAGCCGTGTAAAGACGGAGATATAATCAGATCAAATGTTTGTTTGTGGTAAAAAACATTTCACAAAGGACATACTTATTGAAATGTTTTTGACATTTTCTAAGGGTCTTTCAAGTCAATCCGGGACTTATGATGAAATTTCTGGTGAATGAAGGCATAAAAGTGATTGACGTTTACAGAAGACTTCAAGCACAATCATCTTAGCCGCAGTAAAACATCTGAATGATGAAGATGTTTTAAAGATTTTTGTTTGTCTGTGAATGATGATCCTGACCAAGGAGCCCGTAAACATTCAGTGAGTGGAACTCCTGATCCTTGAAACTTACATAAGAGACGCATGTGTGTGTGTGAACTGTGCACACACTCATTCACCAACACCACTTACACATTACAGGAACTCGGCTGGAAGTTATTGCCACGTCCCCCCGTACAGACCTCACCTCATTCCCAGACATTTCCACATGCTTGTGCTGTTAAAGGAGTTCCTGGGGGGCCGATGTTTCAGATGTGAAACCTTGATGGTGTCCAAGCTCTAGTGAAACACTGGGATAAATGCATTAGTGTAGAAGGGGATTATATAGAGAAATAAAGCGAGTTTTTATTCATCTTTTTTTGCACCTATTTTCTAATGTGAACGTTTCCAAGTGCAAACCAATCAGATCGTATAGATTGAAGCATCTTGCCGCACCGTCCAAAAGGCCCAGAGCAGAGAAAACCAATATATCTGCATCACCGCAGAATGAATGCCTCTCAGTGTCTGAACTATCTCCATGTTCAGCATAAAATAATGATATAAGACTCACATTTTTCCCACTTAAGGTTCTTAAAGATCTCCCACGTCCTCAGAGGGCTGAACAAACTGCCGTCCTGGTTAAAAAAGTGCAGAATTAATCCGTCTACCTCCAAGGGCTTTTTACTCGCTACTGAATTAATCTTGTGACATGAAGTCTAACACTGGAAACCAAAAAGCAATTATTTGTTCCCCTGCTGTGGATCGGGATGTCAGTGGTCTTAAGTGGAGATTTATTTGGCTTATTCAGCTGTTGGAGCCAAAGAACTGCATCATTTCATTTCCCTTCAAACGTGTTAAGTGGCTGTTAGACACCTTCAGTTAAACACGGCTGCAAATGGGAGGTGACAATAGATTCACAAGGTGTTGGAATGCTAAGGAGCAAATGGGGGTTGTGAATTTAAGCTGCTCCATGACATTTTCAGACTTTTTTATTATTATTATTATTATTTTTATTAAAATGTGGAAAATGCTTTTCAGGTTTCAAGCAGGATTAAGCAGGATTATACTTTTTCCTGTCTTCCTTGTCATCTTAGCCACACAGATTGCTCTTTAACTATTATCTATTTATAGCGCGTGACATCACCAGGTAGGCCGAAGCCCGACTCCTCTAATGGACCTTATACAGTGTGTGCCTCGCTGCAATAATTAAGGAAATCGGAATCAGAAAGAGCTTTATTGTCAAGTGGATTTGCACATACAAGGAATTTGTTTTGGTGACAGAAGCTTCCAGAGACGACAACAACACACACAACTAGAACACAATCAACAGGAAATGAAATAAGACGTGGGGTATTGAGGGAAATAAATCCTATTATAGTAGGGATTGGACCTTAGCTTAACTATAGTAGAGACTGGGCCATAAGTACGTGTTTCTGTGCCCCCACTATAGTGAAGGTCGGCCTAAAGAGGTTAAGAAGTTTCAAATTGGTGCCAAATCCATTATTTGCACTGGGCTGCATGACGTAACCCCAACCCTGAAGAACACTGCTCGGCCATTTCCAGTCTGGTCGTTTACTTTGCTAGCTAGCGAGTTCACAATGTGTGTACATAAGTAAACAAGTTTTCAAAAATACTCTGAAATGAAATAAATAAGCATTCAGCATGTTCAGTTGGAGAATGTTGGTATTGTTGAAATAATAATAAAAAATGTAATTGAACCATGCTACTGTATAAGGTGTACTTCTATAAATAGTCTTATATGTTTATCTGCATTTTAAACATATTACATTATCTTTACTGATGTAAATAGAGATAATAATACTGCAAGTACCTGAGCAGTATTAAGTAAACGTACAACCAGCTTACTGAAAAATGCCAGCTAGTTATATACTGTAGAAACTGTAGATAATCATGAGATTAATTGCTTTTTAATCATATTAACTCATATATCATATCACTCTTCAATCATATTCTAATGAATTGCCTTTAATGAACTCACCTGTTTTTCCATGCAGCAGGTGTGTATCCCGTCCCTGCTGTCACAGTGCCAATACGAGCGCAGAGCAATTAATAACATTTAACCTTTTATTTTAAGTTAAGTCCGTTAGTGCGAGATGCAGTTCACATGTTTGACTACTTTAATACTTCTATAAATAAACTTCTGATTCCCAAATTCATTATTTTTATTATTATAGTTTACCTAATCTAAGTCAATACTCCAAGGATACCAGATCCAGTGTCACGTGTTACCTCTGCATATGAACGCCGCACGGATTGTCTTAACAACTAAAAATTTGCAAGAAATTTCTTTGCGCCAGTGGAAAGACAAACAAAGTGAGTTTACATATTTTTTGTGTTTTTTTTTTTTGCATTTTGTGTAAGATTTAGTGAAGACGTGGCACTGCGGGTCCCAGGAATGTTATCAAGGGTGGCAGCAAAAAGAAAAGGGAGCGGCTTTCAGTTCGGTTTTTAAAGCAGCCGGTGGCGAGAGGAATCATAGATTAAGGTTAAGTGAGGTTTAAGGTCTATTTGTTTTATATTTTATTTAATTAACTTGTCTTTTCTAAATGTTTTGATTGTTTTTATCTGCAAAAACATGATTATAGTGTTAGAAAAAAAATTACTAATAAAATAAATTAACCGCATTTACATTATTTCCTTTGAGACAATGTGTTTCACAATACAACATTTCACCTTAAGAACTCGACTTGGGAACGGATTAAACTCGTACGTCGAGGTATCGCTGTATTATGCTGGAATTCTGGTCCTAACGTGAGCTCCGTCACGTGACGTCTCTGGCCCGAGGCTTCTAAGAGCGCATGTTGCAGATTTGGGAGTTTTTGATATTCGTGTGGTCTTCACACATTGCTAATAAATTATCTACAGCACATTAAGAGGGAATGTTTGCTGTCATGTCTGTGATGTGAGCAGAATTTATGAGATGATTTGAAGCAGTTTTCGGTTCCTGACAGATAATACCAAATGATCTGATTTGAAAGGTAAAGTGGTTTCGTCTTTATCAGATCTGCTTTGTTATTCATCTTCAGGACTCGTGTAGATTTTTTTTCCTTTGGTTAAAAACACTCTTTAAAAAAAATTTTTTTTACTATTTTTATTTTATTTACTACCCTTCAAAACTGTCATGAACGCCAGACATTAGTCGTCCCTGGGGATTTGTGTAACAGACAGACTGGATGGTTTGTCAATCTGCATGGTTTAGAAGCCGAGCGTCCGATTCCTCCGTAAGCAGAAGCAGCATCACGCAAAATAACTGCTGCATGTTGGTGTTCTTATCACTTTAATCCTGAGAGCAGCATGTTCACTCCTGGAGAGATGGTGTGAGGAGGAGATAGCAGACTCCAACGAGCCATCAGTCAGATTACCGAGCCCAGCTCCTGCTCCGATCACGCCTCAGAGATCCCATCTGAAAACGCACGCGGTTCTCTTCCTCTTTACCTTTTCTTTTGAGATTTATATTAAATTCTTTTTTGATAGATAAATGCCGTAGACGTGGACGTGTGTAAACCTCGGACATGTACGGCCAAGGTCATACAAGGTCGGGACTGAAACCTCATCTCCAAGTCTTGGATGTGGGATCGCTCCACGAGGAGTTCAAACGAAAACTAATCCATTCGAAAGATGAAACATCGAGTACGACATCAGCAGATATTAGATCTCTTTTCTCCAGTCTTGTTTTCAGAAGTAAAACGTCTCGCACAAGATCCAGTCTGTGAACAGTCTCACAGCCCATCTGAATAACAACCATGTTCTCATCTCCAAATCCATCAAAACTGCCACTGTGTGTGTGTGTGTGTGTGCATTTGTTCAGTACTTTATTTTAATAGATTAATACGATTCCAAGTTTCTGGTACTTGTTAGTAAAGATCCTTAAACTCACACAGTTCTGTTCTTTATTATATAACACACATCTGTGACAAAACAGTATTAGATGCAATTCACACATTGTGCTGATCTTTATTAATAATTAAGATATTTGTGCTTTTTTTATTTATTAATCTTTTGACATTATGACAAATAAAAGTACAATCATCTGGACCTCGTCACAAATACAACACTCATCATTCAGCAACTCTTTTGTGCATTTTTGCTTCATGTCTTATTTGTTATAATAATAATAATAATAATAATAATAATAATTATTATTATTATTATTATTATTCAATGCTATAATGACTTTGTGTCCTTTTGTAAACGAAAAGTCACTGTGGATTATTATGTCGTAAAAACAGGATCAGTTTAAGAGAAGAAAGATACACAGCAACACATTTCATTTAAAGCTTGTGTTTACGGTCAGGTACAATCTGATTAATGAACAAGTGCATGACAACAATTCAGCGTTTCATATTTTTATTCTTTAATAGTTAAACATTTAAAAATCTGAAAAAAAAAATGAAAGCGTCTGTGTGTGCTGACACTGAAGAGGATCCGTGATCTGTTAAACCATTCGACCTGTCACTAACCCTAAGAACCCAATCATGATGGAAACACCTGAGTCGGAGCAGTCTGACCCCATCCAGCCTGGTCGCTATAAGAGGGAGGGGGGGGGGTAAACCTTCAATAATCTGATTAATCGTTAAAATATCATCCTTTTCTGATGGTTTCACTTTCGTTTGAATAAATCTATTCTTCCTGTGCGTATTTGCCCCAAGTGGGTTCCTGGTCAGCAAACTCGCTTTTTTCGTCCGTCTTTCTATCAGACTTTCCTGAACTGGGTCTCTGGTCTGTGACTGAGGAAGCAGCTCTGATTGGCTCACATTTCACAAGCAGTGATACATCCAGCCAATCAGAGATGAGACTGAATTCTTGTAACCAGTCATAATGCAGAGGGCGCGATTTGTCAGTAAAAAGGGAGGAGGGATAACGTCACGTGAGCTGAAAAAAACTTCAGAAAAAGTCAGATTGTCAGAAGAAATGTGTAAATAAGAACGCACCTTTTATTGGATCAGCATCTATGGTTTCAATCTGATTGAAGAAATAATGTAGCCAGTGTGTTCAGGTGCTGTTAGTAGACGGTTCGCTGATATAAACCTGATCATTTTGTGAGAATTAACAAGTGAGATTTTCCTGCTAAACTGAGATTAATTGCTTTATGGCTTCCTGATCCTGGACCAGGCCGATCTGCCGGCACACGACGAGCAGCGGGATTAGTTCTGTCCACACGCGGTCTACTTACATCTTAAATGTAAACTGTGAAGATTCATTAAAGAATCAGTTATTAAATTTTGCTCTTGTAACATCACACATGTGATGTGGGACGACAGAAGGTCAGTGAGTCTCAAACAACCTATAATCCCTAAAATCCCTGTAAAAAATGTTCTGTATAATTTTTATAGCGTTATATAGACAGGCAGTTGGTCAGTAAACAACTTCTGCATGTTTTATAGACCGTTGTCTCAATTTACAAAACTATAAAACTTCTGTAGAACTTCCACTATAATGTTGATGTTTTGTAGAGCTGAAGAGGAATTTCTGAGAAATGCTCTATTGAATGTTTGATTTTTATAGAATGTTTTCTTTTAAACAAATTCTCTGATTTCTTTCCTGCTATGAAAATATCCGCGAGTTACACACGAGCTCTCCTTGTCCTTGTTAATAATTAATAAATCGCTGCTCAGGATTTTTAAATGGATTTTAGTTCTTCTCATTTGCATCTCTGAAGATCTGGCCATGGACATGTTTAGATGAACCACAGTGAAGTCAGAAAACCAGCGACACAAACCAGTGCACTCTTAGTGCTGGTACCAATCCTGGCTAAATGCTGAGAGCAGGGAGGGCATCTGGCATAAAAAAACATCACCAGATGTTCTACAGAACCCTTTCTACAGATTTTTTGGGGGGATTTTTCCGGATTTTCCCCCTAATTTAGTCATGTCCAATTCCTCCCTGTCACTAGGGGGCTCCACATTAAGGCTTTTACTACCACTCAGTCATGAGGGCCGAAGATGACCGTTCGTGTTTCCTCCGAACCATGTGATTCCAGCCAATCGCATCTTTTCAAACTGCTCACTCACGCACTGTTGGGGGTGGAGTCACACACTCGGAGGAAAACGCTATCCGCTCCTTTTGTTTGCGCGAGCTCACAGACGCCCCTGATTGGCTGTAGAGCCGTGATTAATGTGGGAACGCGAGTACCTCTCGCCCCTCCCCCCTGAGAGGGTATCGACCAATCAGCTCTCTCTAGACCTTCCATCACCCGGGAACCGAACCAGCGATCTCCAGATGATAGGGCGAGAACTTTACCACTGCGCCACTCGGAGGCTGTGATATTTTTTTAATCCACAGCTTGAGTACGAAAGATATGATTCCTACGTGATTCCTTTTCATTTTTTTTTCATTTTTCGAGTTCTTTAGGAATTCTATAGAGCATCTTTAGCAGGGAGAACACGGCAGGGCCTCCATCACCAAACTGGAATGGTTTTGTAAATTGTTTCTCTTTTTTTTTAATGAAACTCTTTATTTTTTCCAGAACAACACAAACACTTTCAAGTCTACTTACCATTTGTTCTCTTGCTCGTTTCAAAGAATCCAATTTTGTCATAGCAAAGTTCACAGACTTCTCACAGAATATTTAATGACACCTCTCTCTCTCTCTCTCTCTCTCCTGCTGTCCACACAAATGGTACCTGCTGGATTTATACAGAACTCCAGACTCGACCACGACACGTTCCAGACTAACACTACCCCTGAAGATGGAACAGATGATCTGATCACAGTGCGTTCTTTTGTTTTTCCTGTTCAGACCAGATCACATTGCGTTTAATATAAATTAGAAGTGAGAGAAGAGAACCCTGTATAGAGTATAGATCACATCGTCTCATTAAACTCACTTCCATTTGGAGAAACAGCAGGAATTTCAGTCGACTTCGTCTGGGATAGACTTAAACATTTCTTTTTATTTTCTGAAGAATAAACATTTACTAGAAACAATCAAAGCGCACCTTGACATATAATAAATTAACTCTGTAATATGGTTTAACAATATTTCTTAACCAGTTCTTTCAGAGAACTGGTTGTTCATTTATTTGTAATCATATAGGATGATCCAGGGTTTAGCAGATTTGACAGAATTTGGGGCGATTTTTGGGATCACGGTGCAACAAAAATGCCCCAGGATTCTTACTGTAGGGGTTCTAGATGTTTTTTTTCTTTTTATTATTATTACATACCATTTGATCAAATAAAAAAAAAAAAGGTAGCTGATATAAACTTACAACAATTTGTGTAGCTTGAGATTGACTTCGTTTATATAAGTGCAAAATATATTGCAGTCACAATGCAACTAAACTGATTTAGCATCTGTGATGTTTTTTCTAAATCTGAAAGTCACTTCAGTCACCAGGAACCGTGTGCAGTAAGGAACGCATCCCAAAGAAAAGCAAAACAGGTCAAATTTCCAGACATCCATGTCAAGACCGAAATATTGTATATGATTTAATAGGATTTAATAAAAAAATCGTAACAATAATAGATTTATGTTTCAGAATCTTGAACATGAACATTCTTTAATGAATAGACCTTACCCTGACATTCGATTCTATGGCCTTTACTTTAGATTTAGTTTTGGTTAAACTTTATTCCAGGAGATCTAAACTCCGAACTGAAATTTCACGAGCAAACAGCAGAAAGAAAAAAAAACTCCGACCTGTCAGTTTGCACATTACAAAATTTACACATGAATTCTTTTATTAACATTCCCACGTTTGAGCGCGCAGGTAATCCCCTTTCACATGCAAATTAGTGAAGGATTTTAATAAATCACTGTCACTTTATATCGAATAATTCCTCGTTCATTAATGCGTATTCTTTTAGAAAATATGACATAATGACAACATAATAGAATTTGATCTTATTTTTGTGTGCTTAGTTTTACAGCTGAGTGAAGCAGCGATAAACTGTGATGAATAATGTGAATGCATAAAAAAAACAAAAACCCAAACAGAGAGCAGATATGGAACAAAGTGCGTTCCAGCTCATTTTTAAAAAACCGCATCCCACCCGCGGCCGTGGCTCTCCGAGCGCTTCACTGCAGCCGTGATGAGAAAATTTGTGTCGAGCTCCACCATACGAGCGATTGTTATTTTAACAAATTACGCTTATGCTTATGCCACACAATAAACGGAATTCATCTGGTTGTATGTTTTAATCCATAACCTCAGGTCCAGAGCGTCTTTCAGTGATGTTCTAACATGTGCAGATCCTCACTTCATTCTCACTCTTATTTACACGTAGTTATGAAGCTACTGCAGTACTTTACAATATTCAGAGACTGCAGTAGTTTTCGACAGTACGGGTTATACGGTCATTGTTTATCACAACTCAACTGTTTATAAACCGCTAGCGTACTGAAGGAATGAAATCCTACGACCATCTGTGTTGTGTTTCTGTTCCTCAGTCTCTGCTCCAGGAGAACTCCTGTCCCGCACATTCTGGCTTTTTCTTTGCTCCAAGCCCATTTTATTCAACTCATGAGCTAATTAACCAGACCCGGACTGCTTGGGGTCGGGGGTTCTTCGGGACCAGGACTGAGGAAAGCTCCGTCAGCCATAGGCTCGTTAGGGGCTGGAATAATTACTGTGTTATTAGATCAGTGAGTGTTAATTCCAGGCTCAGGAACCTCAGGCTCTGCACATTTTTGCTCGAACACACCAGACTCGTCAGCTAATTACCGGCACCTTGAGCTCATTCAGGTGTGTTCGAGTCCTAGACGAGCGGAATTTAAAAAGTATCACAGGTTCGATTTAATGATTAAACGTGTGGCATTAAACGCTCTCTTTGAATAAGACACATTTTTTTTATGTATTTATGTATGCCAGTTTTGAGAATTAACTTCACAATTTTTTATTAAATACAGTCTAGTATTTACATGACCCCCCCACCCCACCCCCCCACTCGGGTTCTTTGGTACGATCCACAGCGCAGTCATTCTTTGTAATATAAAACAAAAGATCCTTGTAAGATGATTATGAATAATATTTTCAGTGTACGTACAGTATAACAAGCACTGGGATGAAAATTTCTATTCACGATGATGATATTGATTCACACGACCCTGACGTACCTGACGTTAATTAAATTTTTCATAACGAGGCTCAATAACTGTAATGCTGCAGCACCAGTGTGTATGTTAAATATACTGTATATATGGAATTTTATTTTAAAGTTAAATAAAGAAAGTAATTATAACCGTTGACAAAAACATTTACCTATTGTTTAAACACAGTATTGAGTGTGATACTGCGTAATTATTATCACATTTATAATTTAAATATATAATAATTAATACTCAGATACTTTTGTCCGGTTCCAGACTCGAGGGTAAGAAATCAAATGTGTATTTTAATTGATTTTTTTAGAATATTAGATCAACAATATTCAAGCTATGATGTTTTCTGATTAATATTAAATAAATCATACATTAATCTGTGATACCTTTAAGTGAGAGAACATTATCTCCTCTGGTTTCACCAAATAAATAAATTAACATATCATAAACAAACATGATACTATTTTTAAGAAGAAAAAAATATTACACCGATAGTTGCATAAGCTGTAATTACTTGTTTACTTAAATATTGAATTATTTATTTTTATATATTTAAGTTTTTATAAAATAAATCATTAAATAAGTAGGATTTGGTTTCAAGTCATATTTCTATAGCAGATAGTGGTCATGTAGTTTATCTGAGAACAGTCATAGGTTTGTTTATATTATATAGAATATTAATGATTATTGATTTTACTGTAATAATCAATACAATATCTGTTGCCTTTAATCAGTTCATTAAATCTAATCTTTATTATTAATTAATCCCACCGTTATTTACAGGTGCAATCAATTTTTTGTTATTAATATTATTGTTGTTTTGTCTTTCATGCTAGTCTCTGTCTTTTTCAGTTTATATATATATATACTGTGTGTGTGTGTGTGTGTGTGTGTGTTTATATAAACATTTGTGCTTTTACTATGGAATCCATCACACCTTCTGTTTTAAAATCTCAGGTTTGGATCCATGAAGTTCAGGATGAGGTTTCAATACATTTAGAGGAACATGGTGTTGAGTTCCCGCCCCGACTGCGTGCAACCCCCTCTGATACCGCCAATCGATGTAGGGCCGTTGTAGGGGTAACTGATTGGACGCTAACTACAGACTGGTGAAGCCGACAGAAGTGAACATTTAGTCCTCTGTGCTTCTCAAAGTGCTGAAATAAAACCTGGCTCTCATGCTCAACAATACATTGGCTATTTTTAGCAAGGACACAATAGAGACAGTATGAATTATTTATGATTAGGGGTTGCACATTCGGCGTCCGACCTCTGGACCACCTGAACGCAAGCGGTAACGTTGTAAGGTCAGAGACGGACACCTTTGTGTTCATCTGTACAAGCTGACAAACCAAAAAATATCCTTGTGCTTTTCTAACGAAACCCTTCTGTGCTACAGAAACGTGAGCGTCGAGCGGTCCAGAGTGGAATCATCCATCTCACACACACACACACACACACACACACACACACACACAGAGAAGACACGCAGGTCTGAGGCAGTAGTGAAGAATTTTTGCAACGGCACAGCTCACAGCTTTGTACTCCTCTTTCCAAAGTGGTCCGAACTTCTTGTTTTCCTGGTCGCAGTATTTTCAGAGGCGGTACTTGCGGAGAAGGTCGGCCTGCCACATGTACTTGCGCTCCGGGAAGCGCTCCGGGATCTTGATCTTGCGGAAGTCCTGGATGCACTTCTCCAGCTCCTCTTCCACGCTCATCTTCTCTTTGGCCGGTCGTTTCTTGCTGCTGCTCGTGTCCCGTGAGCTTGAAGTGAGGGTGCGAAGGAGATCGCTCTTACGTCGCTGCTCCGACTGCTGCTGCTGCAGGAGGTGACCCCCCGACCTTTCTTTTTTGGACGGCCGGTCGAGTGTTTGGACGTGCGATTGTCGGGAGACGGGTCCACGAATCACCGTCCCCTGGGGGGAACTGGCTTCTGATTGGCTCTCGGAGCTGGAGGTGGAGAGCTCGTTGAAGGAGGTGCCGCTCTCGCCCTCGCCGTCGCCCTTGTGACCCTTGCAGCAGCAGTCACACGGTGGCGAGGACCAGCGTGATGATCCACCTGGAACGGGATTAAAAAGACATAATAATGAATCAAAATTACAGAATCCTGGAGGAAAACAATGTTATAAAAATGGAGAATTTAAACATTAATCTATTAATCAATGCGCATGAAGGACAAATTTATCACAATATCAAATAATAGTGCGTTGTGGGTAAATTACACAGTAATTAACAGCAAAGTATGATGTATGTACGAGTCATTTCTGGTATATATATTGTGCATCAAATTTAATTGACAAATTATTAATCATTATCCATTTATGCATAAAGCAGTTAATAACATATAATCATCATTTAACTTGAAATTGCATAAAAAATTTCAACAATGGTTCTCATTTTAAACAGTAAAGTGGTCTGTCCATGTGTACGAACACTCGGCATCAGATAAATCAAGAGGTAAAAGAAACCTGAAATAAAATTTTAATAGTTTTTTAACCTTCAGGTCTTAGATCATAAGTGAACTAAATTCACTAACAAAACTTATTAACTCTAAATAAGTAAAAATAATAATATATAAACAATATAAAAGGTTTTGTTAAAAAAAATAGAACAGTATGCTTGATTTGTACAGTAGATGTGATTCACATTTTAATGTGGTTTACAAGGTTTAAATAATCAAAAGTCATGTGAATAATATCTGTTGTAGAATTGTAGTAATTGTTTATAGCGTATCATTAAGACTTTTAGATCATGATAAAGATGAAAGTGGGCTCGTACTCCATGAGCACATTACAGCACCTCATTACAAGGAGTTCAATCCAGAGCAGGACCCATTCCGGTCTCAGTAAATGTCAACTAGAGAGAGGAAATATTCTGCAATTACACTGCCTTGCTTAAAGTTTTTATTTTTTTTTTTAAATCACACGCGCTAAGATTTCATGTCATCACCTTTAGCTTTTATTACAGCGCACTCTGAGTCCTGGAATACGTCCGTCCCATCAGGGAAGAAGAAGAAACCCTCCATAGATGTGATCCTCTGGCTCTAATACTGACTCTGATATTTGTTTTTGTTTACATTGAAAATGATGAGGCTGATAGTTAAGAACCCTGGTTATGGTTATGGCACGATGAGGTCCATGGAATATATGTTACTATTAAAGGTCACATATGTTACTATTCCTTTAACAAGTAAACACAGGTCTCAGAGCTCACCCAGAGAGTGAGTGTGTATGTGTGTGTGTGTGTGTGTGTGTGTGTGTGTGTTATAGCCTCACTATATTTCACTCGTCCTCCAAAGGAGCTGTTTCAGTGTCTATGTAAATAAGCTCCTGCTAAGCCACGCCCCACTGTGGGTCTTCTTATATGAGGTCACATCAGAGAAAGAAATCTATTGTCTATTCATGAAAAAAAGGGATTTTTTTTTCATGAATAGACAATAGATTTCTTTTAGAGCGGTCCAGATGTCTAAAAAGTGAATTTTCAATATTTTTTTTAAATCCCTTTATAAGAATACTCTTCAATGGTGATGGTTGTATCCTCTGCTATATTCCTGCAGTCGGCTAACGGCTGTAAATTAGCCCTTGAAGAAAAAAAAAAATGAACAGAAATATCTCTCTTGAATTTCTACTCAGGGACTCTGGACGGTCTCCTCCACCTCCAGCTCAGGGGGCGAGGACAAATCGAAATGGCCGCTCACATTCGGCATGAGTTATAAGTTATACAGTATGTACACTCATTAGCTTTATGTCAATCAACATACAGACCTGTTCTCTTGTTAAATCTAGAACCCTGACTCTGCAGGACACTGTACACCACTCAGCCGACTAGATGCTAATCATGGAGACACCTGAGCAGTTTGGACTTTACACGAGCCGAGCACTAATGTGTTCTCGTTCCTACAACAGAAGTTTCTAGTAACTCAGAACAGGAAATGAAAATGTTTCTCCATCTCGGTCGGGTTCTTCTCTCTCATTAGTGTGTTATAGCTGCTCTGACACCATCTGAGGTGGAATGACGATTTCCAGCCTGATTCACCCTGCATGGTGTTCCTAATGAATCTGATTACACAGGCTGGCCTCGCTGAGGCCCGTCACTAAAGCTTCGTCGTTTTGTGCTCCAGCCTCCATCTGCACTGATCTGCACTGCTTCACCACACTGACTCATGTCAGATTTTTAATTATGCTACTTCAGATCATTTGCATGAATTATGCAAATGCTACTCGAGATGTCACAAATGATTCACGCCATGCACGCCGGCTCTTTGTTGGACCCATTAGTCGTCTGTATGGATGTTTAAGAACTTAATCGGAGGCATGCAGACTTAATTAAAGATATAATGCAAAGGTAATGGGGTGGGGGCCGTGTCTGCGTCTGGAGGATATTTTTGGGAACCACCTGCTGCCTGTTTGTGTGTTTTCTTAGCTTAACTGAAGTCGTCAGAGGATTATATAATTAATCTTTTTAATAATACGCAGGATCAGGAATATCAGGAGCACTGTGCGAGAAAAAAATAAATAAAAGGTCCCATATGATACTATTTATATAACACGTGAACACAGGTGTCTGAGCACACCCACAGTGTGTATTTGTATTTGTGTGTGTGTGCGTGTGTTAATGCCCCAGTTGAAATACCTCACTGATAATGCATTGATAATGAATGTTTCAGCGTTCATGTAAATGAGCTACTACGGAGCCACGCCCCCCAAAGAAAAGCAGATCTGAGTCAGAGGGAGGGGCTCTTCTTATATGAGGTCATCTTAGGGAGACAAATCTATTTGACTAAAAAAAAGAACAAAACAAAAGGTTCCCTTTAATTACTGCACACTAATTCAAAACACTAATTTTTGTCAAACCCAAAATCTTCTGCTCGATTATCTAGACTTCTGAACTAAACACAATTTGAGAAATCTTGAAGGCCCAGAACAAGGAAATCTTTCAAATTAAGAAATATAATAATTTACGTCAACCAGCATAGAAGATTAGGCTTCCGTCTTAATGATCTCAAGTCCTTACTGTACGCATTAACCGTCTTACTGTGTGTTACAAATCCAAACTTACCAAAGCCTGTTCGAACACATTTGTACATACCGATGTAAAAGGAACTGATTGATGTTTGTCTGTATGTCGTTTAGGTGTCAGGTGTGTTTGTGTGTCCAGACGGACGCTGGCTGAGTTTCCAGCTGAGACTTTAGACTTGAGTGATGGCTCTATTGAATGTTTCTGTGTTGGAGGTCAGAGTTTTTTATGAGTACGACACACTGCAGCGTTAAACCCCAACACCGGCTACAGAATCGACTTTAAAAATGCTGCTGCTCATCTATAAATCACTAGACGGATTAGAACAAACAGAGCCGTCCGGTAAGCGCTAGCACGATGAGCCGAGCTGCACTCTCGCGTCGGTGCTGAAGGTAAACACTAAAGAGCAGAGAACTTTTACTCTCATCTGAGATTGAGAGAGTGGCTGTCGCCGAGCCTCGACATTCGACATTTTTAAATCAAGACTGAAATATTTTGTTCTGAACAAGTGTAGACTTTAACATTCATGTTTTTTTTTTATTAGCTCTCAGGGACAGCGCTGCACTTTAGTCCCTCTGTACTGCACCTTTTTTCCCCTCATGTTTTTTTTTCTATTTTCTTGAATATTATTTAAAGATGTACATGCAGTGCAAAAATCTTGTGAAATATCTTAAATATAGTTAAATTGATCAACAATTTCTTAAATTACTATTACAATAAACTAAATATAAGATTATTAAGCTTATTTCTAGCTATATGTTACTAAAGTGTTAAGACAAAATTTCTTGTTTTATTGGCAAATAATTTTGTGTTTTATCAAATCAAATCAAATAAAAATTTTATTTGTCACGTATGTAGAGTCATACAGGGTACGATATGCCGTGAAATGCTTATACGACTTGTGACATTAAAATTAAGATTATAATAAGAAATAAAGTATGGAATAGAATAAGAATAAAATAGTGAGAAACTCAGCTGCAGAGAAGAATAGAATGCAAAATAAGAAAAAATATATTTTAAAAACTTATAAAGCTTATAAAATATAGACAATACAGGTATGTTTGTACAAAAACCTAATCTTGATCCGTCTTAAATGGCATTTATCGTATTAACGATTCTGGTAACTCTGTGATTCTTCTGCTGCTTGATGTAACAGCTGCCTTTGATACAGTAGACCATGACATTCTTCTGTCACGCTTAGAACACTGGGTGGGAATTAGGGAGACAGCTCTAGACTGGTTTAGGTCCTATCTTATCGATAGAACTTTTTCTGTTAGCCTTGGAGATCTTGAGTCATCATCAGCTCCTCTTACATATGGGGTCCCACAGGGGTCTATCCTTGGACCCCTTCTTTTCTCGTTGTATTTGTTGCCGCTCTGCTACATCCTGAAAAATCATGGCATCTCCTTTCACTGCTACGCAGATGACAGTCAAATTTCCGTTAAAACAGAAGGAAGGCTTCTCTGTCAAGGCGCTGTTCTAGATGACATAAACGCATGGTTAGCCCAAAATTTTTTACATTTTAATAATAAAAAGACAAAGGTTTTGGTATTTGGTCCTGGTGCCAGGGGTAAAGTTCCACCTCTGGATTTAGGAGATTTGGAGCAGTATGTGAAACCTACATCGTCGAATTTAGGGGTTATTTTTGATCATGGTCTTAGATTTGATAAACACATTAGTGCTGTGGTTCGGTCCAGTTTCTTTTAGTTAAGGCAATTGGCAAAACTTAAACCTGTTTTGTCCTTTAGGCTGTTCGAAATAGCCATTATTGTAATGCTCTGTATTTTGGGGTTTCTCAGACAGCATTACATTGGCTACAGCTGATCCAAAACTCTGCTGCTCGACTATTAACTTCTACGCGTACAAGAGAACATATCTCTGGCTTCTCTTCATTGGCTCCGGTACAGTACCGAATTCATTTTAAAATTTTCTTGGTCATGTTTAAATGTTTACATGGCCTCGCCCCGCCCTACCTCTCGGATCTGCTCCAGCCCCACGCTCCACCCCGGTCTCTCAGATCATCAGATAAACGTTTGCTGATGGTACCCAAGACCAAATGCAAGCTCAGGGGTGATCAGGCGTTCTCTGTGGCGGCTCCCAAATTATGGAATGATTGACCATTGACCATTCGTGAGGCCACATCACTGAGGGTGTTTAAGTCCCATCTTAAAACTCACATGTTTTCTCTGGCATTTACATCAACATGAGATGTTGATTTTACATATTGTTTTGCTTAGATATGCATGTGATGTGATTTTAATTATGTTCTTTTTTAATTATTTTATAATTCTTTTTATTTTTTATTATTATCTTGTTTTTAATTTAATTTAAATTTTTATTTTATTAGATTCCTATGTAATTTTTATTTATTTATGTTAAGCACTTTGGGGCATTCTTGTTGTTAAACTTTTAGGAAATTATTTCATGAAAGAAGCAAAATTTTCTGACAATAAAACAATAAATTGTCTTTTACCACTTTAGTAACATTTAACTACAAATAAGCTATATTTTATATGTGTTTTATTTTATTATTATTTATTATTTATTAACTTATTTTAAGAACGAATAGACAGTTTGGCTCGATTCAAGAATATTTCACTTGATAAGACGTCATTTCTCTTTCTCATGTTCGCTTTTTCTTTGTAAACAACAAACAAACAAACAAAGCAAACAAAGACTAAACAGTAATCAAACACAGAAATAAAATAAGAGCTGAGAATTAAACCGAGCACTGAACACACACCGCCACATCACAGCCAAAACCAGCCGGGATGTAAAAACTACTAACAAACATATTTTTTAACAAAAAACTGACTATTGTATTTATTTATATTTCAAATGAACATTTACATTTTTGATTTGTTTATTGTTATATGCCGCATGTACAGTCTGCTATAGAAATAGACTCTGCTTTACATCAGCTTCTCTCTTACTTATTCGCAGGACGAGTTTTATTCGGGTCAGCGTGGTGACGGATCAGGAGTCTACTCTACTATTCCCTGAAAAAACACACCCTGGTCCATCTCTGTTTTTCCCTTCTCTTTATTCTTCCTGATGATTCCAGCATGACTGCTTGTGTTTTTGATTAAGGACTGATGAGGAATAATTTGATTAGTGCAGTTCAGCTCGCTCTTATTCACGGTGCATTAAACTTTAATCATGAAATCAGAGACACAAACTCCAACAGTTAGAGAGAACAAAACAAATGCATACTGATAAAATGAAACACTGGATAATTACCCTATAATTAGGGCCTCATAACCTATGTACTTTAAACAGGAAGGATGGGATTGAGGAAATACTGTTTCAGAGGTTTGACCTTGCCTTGACCTTGGGATCAGTTTATCTACTGGTTATACATTCTGTTATATTGCAGATTTTTCACTAATGAAATCTTGTCACATCAGTAACCCAGTTTCAGCCAGGAGAATGGACAGAAACTAACATTTACTAGCAGATTTATTCGATGCATTAGTATTTAATTATAGTTCCTGCAACTGATTTTTAGTTCAAACTGCAAAGTAAAATGTTTCAAGTCTTTTTTGTTTTAATTTTCATTACAAATTATAGCTTATGAAAATCAAACATCCAGCCTCTGAAAATATCAGAATATTTATTTTTGATTAAATTGCCAGTCATACAGTATAAACACAGTATATCTCTCAGGCTTGTTCAGTACACACATGGGTAAGACTACTGACCTGACAGTTGTCCAGATGATAATCACTAACTCCCTCCACGAGGAGTGTGAGCCAGCAGGGCTACAGACTCATCACCTCCATGCCACGCCGCATTCATGCAATAATTCATGCTAAAGGAGCGCTGTATTGAGTGCACAAATGAACATACTTTTCAGACTTTCTGTACTGAAAGTCCTTTTCTGATTGATCTTAAGAAATATTTTAATAATTTTGCGAACTGGAATTTTGTAAATTTAAATTATATATTTAGATTTTATTCTACTTACATGTCGAGCTTTTTATTAATTTTGATGATTTTATATCAAAATTTTATATATTCTTGAATCGAGTTTGGTTCAATTATAAATTTAATTACAAAAGAAGATGAATTTGTTCATGATATTCAAATTTTTCAACAGGCATGTAGATTTTTTAAAATGGGACAGAACATAAATCTTGAGATTAATTTTTACATTTTATTACATTTCTAGTTTCTTTAGTGATAAAAAAAGAAATTAAAGGTGAAATACAGGAGAAATGTATTATTAATGATATTTAGATGTGCATAGGAAATAATTCTATTGTCCATTATTAAATTTTCATGTGTGGATTGAATGGATGGATTCCCTTTACGGAAAATGTGTATATTTGTAATAAGACAACGGGGGGGACCAACATTTTGTGTCATTTGTTAAACTGTAGATGTTGCTGAAAAGCCACTAACTGATGCCAAAAATGCACTTTACAATCTTATGTCCCAAATGTTGGGACCTTTGTGGAAACACATTTGGGAGACTTTCCCACTTCCCCGGTCTGATCCAGTCTGGCGTCCTGTTCTCTCTTCCATGCAAACTCCCTCCACTGACTACCAGCGTTTTCCTCAAGTGAGACTAATCCTCAAAGTCAAATCCTTAAAATGGTTGCAACAGTGCCAAATGCGCATTTCAGTCATCCCACAGAATACAGATTGGCAAAATGTACTGCATATATTTCCCAGTGGTGTGTTAACGAGATTGCTCCGTGCATACATCAAGTCAAAAGTGGCCAATCGGTGCTTTACTGTATGTACAGAATAACACACAAGCCTGTGATTTTTTATAAAGATAATCCACGCCAGAGTGGTGTGATACACCCTTTTCTTATAATAAACATCACACTTCTTGTATTTTATTTTCAGACAATAAGTGTGTGTGTGTGTGTGTTTAAGAACATTGTTAAAATATATTATATTAAAACCTCACAAACTGAAAGCGCTCTAGTGGCTGTTGCGTTATTGTAATAATGCGTTATTATTTCCTTCCTGAGACCCACCGTCTGTATCTGATCTACTGTCATAATTTGATAAATCAGCTTATTATCTACTCATCATTTCCTGGTTTTGTATTTCTGATGTGTTTGGTGCAGGTCTTGTGTATTTAACCCTGAGTCAAGGGACAGTCCTTGGATCCACGTCCCACACTTTTGTCTTCTGGATAAATCAGCCTGCAGTTGTGTTTGTGGCTATTTATTTGTTGGTACACAATAATATATTTTGATAAAAAATATAGCAAAGTCATGCTTTGCTACAAGAAAAAAAGTGTTGGGTTTTGTTAATTACAAAGATTGTTAAAGAGGAGGAGAAACATTAAAAACTGTGAGAAGCTGGCGTGTGTGGAATGCGGGCGTGAGTGGAATCGGAGTCGATGATCAGTCCGTGAGTCAGTGCCGAGGCGGCAGGCAGAACGGTTAATCTGCGGAAATTTTTCGTGATCGTCAAACAGACGAGGGCCAAAGCCAGGGAGTCAAGACGTTAGTAAATCTGCAACGTCAGCTCGTGGACGATAGACAAATTCAAAAGTTTTTTTGTTTTTTTTTTTCGGCCAAATTCAAAAGTTAGTAACAGAGAAGCTGAGAAAGCAGAGAATCTGTAGAGTAAGACAAAAACGAGGTCCGTGAAACAAAGCATGGTCGTAATCCAGAAACGAAGGCAAGAAGAACGCAAGAATACAGAGCATGAAAGGCACACAATATACTGGCAAAGAGTGGGAGAGTGGATGTCTGAGTGCGACTTAAGTAGTGAGCCATGATGATCTGAGATTGGGAACAGGTGCGTTTGGACTGGTGAATGAGGCAATAAAAAGCAAGGAGAGGAGTGGAGTATGGAATGGACGTGCACAGGTGATCATGGTTAGGGACGAGGACATGACTTGGCGTATGGTGACAAAAAAAACAATACAAAAACTTGAGTTTACAGCATCATCAGCCTCGTCCAGTTTCAGCTTCACTTCAGTACATGAAGAACAGTCACTGTTACAGAAGTCCATGACTGCCGGGGAAACTGCAACAGCACTTACAGATTGTAAACCTCCTTTTTCTTGACTTCAACACACCTGGAGCCTTTGTGTGTTTAGGACTTAAAGTAAAGTAACTAAGTTGAAATCGTGTCTCTTTGTCTTGTACTTGTTTATATTTACAGGTGTCTTAGTTTAATTTGATAATTAGTTGTATTGTTTAAGCTCTTGAGTTTAGTCTTGTTTTTGGTCTTGTGTCTGCTATTCTGCTGTTATTCTGTTTATTTCTTGTTGTTTTCATGCTCTTGTCCTTGCTCGGTTACTGATATTGTTTATGTTTGTGAATCATTTAATAAATGTCTTCATGTCTGCGATCACGCCGTGCCCGTGTCCCCGCCCTTGACTTAAAATGTACATCGAAAGCTTTTAAAAGAAGCAATTATCATGATTTGCAAAATAAAGTTTGCTTTTAGACAGCTTTGTGTGCTTGAGAGAACTCTTTTACCTGATTGCACAAATGCTAGGAAATGGTGTTTATCACATTTGCAGTCAAACTCATCACATGTAATACTAACAAAATGTATTTTTTAGGGAGAAAGTGCCAATATTTTGAGACTAAAGTAATAACACTGTGAGAAAATGGTACCTGCTGTACCAGTTGTGATTGTGGATTGAAATGATGAATGAGCATTTGGTGAAATTATAGCGTGAACTATCGATGGTTTTGTCTGTGTGCTGTTTAACGAGAGAATGTAGAGGAACGACAATTGAAATGATCGATTCTGAAAGTCTGGCACACAGAGTTCTCAAAGCCCCGGGACTTACAGTATCTATAGAATAAACTAAAGCCTTATGGGGAGTTTTTCGGTCCATAAGGACTCTTTCCTGACTATGCCTGCCTGTCGATCCTGCTGCTGTGCTGCAGATGTGACCATTGTTGGCTTCAAAGCAGACCATTACCTTAATTTTCTCCTTCAACAAAAGATGCAATTTTCTCTGGGATCATGCGGTCCTTTCTTATGAATAAACACAATTTCAGGTCCGTTTCAAAGTTTTAGGAGTGATAAAAAGAATAATTTTGAGATCATGTGTTAGAAAATTAAGTATTGCTTCACTTTGCACTCAAATACTGCACATTTTTATTATTATGACTTTATTCCTGAAATATTTAATGTATTTTTTATTACCAGCCCTAATTAATAGATTAAGTTTAGCATATTTATGGATACACAAACTAGCAATGCTTTCAGAAAGCTCTCAGTATATTTAAAAAAAGAAAGGTTTTGTATTATAGAGGGCGTCACGATGGCTTAGTGGTTAGCATTGTCGCCTTGCACCTCAAGGACATGGGTTTGATTCCTGGCCAGGTTTGATACCCGCCTCTGTGTGCATGGAGTTTCCATGTTCCCCTTGTGCTTGGTGGGTTTCCTCATGGCACCCCGGTTTCCTCCCACAATCCAAAGACATGCAGAGGAGGCTAACTAGTGTTCCCAAATTGCCTGCATGTGTGTGTTTGTGCCCTGTGATGGATTGGCACCCAGTCCAGGGTGTACCCCGCCCCGTGCCCTGGGATTCCTGGGATAGGCTCCAGACCCTGTATTTAAGCAGTACACAATAGACAGTGAGTGAGTGAGTGAGTGTATTTTAAGTCATAAAGAATCAAAATAAACGCCTGTAATCTGACTGTCTCACTTTCTCACAAAGCTGAATGTTCTGTATCTATTAAAAAAAACAACAGATTATAGATTCCTTATTGCACGACTTTATACTTGTGTTTTAGAGAAATAAACAGTGTACCATTTAAATTTTCACAGGTTATGTAAGCAATGAGAACAGTTAACTCGTGTGATTTGCGATCTACAGCGTGAAAAAAAAAAAAAAAAAACTTTTTTGTGAGTGTGTGTGTGTGATGTCAGCTAAAATTCAATCAGTGAATGAGATCCGGGGGATTTTTAGTTATTGCACGACTGTGGCGTCTCTCCTTCCTCCTGCGCTCGGTGCCATTCTCCACGCTTAGCTGAAGCAAGACTGACTTTCCTGCTGTGCCATATGCCAGCCTTCAGAGAGCCCTGCTGCGCTCTTCTCTGTGGTGAAGTTGTCTTGATTAGGCTTATCTATTTTCCAGACATGAAACAGGAGCCACATTTTGTGGTTGTGTCTTTGTGTATAGCCTTATGCTTTTGGAAAAATCGAATATGTAAAGACGACATGGGTGCAATTAATGTCTAAGAGGCTGATTTAAAGCCTGTCTCTGTCTGAAACGTATGGATTGTTCTGCATCTGGAAGAGATCGTACTCCTGTGCAACTGTTTGTATGGTCAGGACTGTGATGCATTACCATGTACTGTACAGATATTTATTCGGCTTTGACTTTGCATCATTAAACCCATTCTGTACAATTTGCTGTGATGTGTGTATATATATGATAAATTAATTTGAACAGAAAGCATTTATTATTGCAGAACGACCACAGTTATTGATAAAGCTCCTTCCTTCCTTCCTTGTTGCTTTTCTGACAGTAAACAAACTCATCACAGGTCTGGACTGAATTCTTTATTTAATTAGCCGTGACCACAAACTAACCGCACTCTGATAAGTCGTTATTTATATTTGCTGATAAGTGGATTAGCACAAAGTCCCCCCCCCCCCAGGAATCGCTGCAAAAACAATGTCATAGACTCATAAATAGTGACAAAAACTTTTACATGCATGCTGTAGGGCAGGCTTCAGAATAATATATACAAGTAAAATGCTTATTTTTATAGTTATTATAATAAAAAAAAAATTCAAGTCTCAGCAATGACTTTAGCACGATTCTCCCTCTCAAATTCAAATTTTATTTGTCACACCTACCATCACGTTAGTTAGGTGTTGGACTGTGGGCTAGTGTTGAGGCAGGCGTAGACGCAGAGGGGGATGATGGCAAACAAAGTCTTTTTAATGATAAGCAAACCAAACAAAACATGAACTAAAAATGAACAAAGGGAGTTGGCTTTACTTTGGAGCATGCCATAAACAAAACCAATAATCAACTAATACACAGACAAGGGACTAAACAAACTAATATACAATACAGACAAGGGATACGAACCAGACGAGACAAGACACACTAAACAGACTTGAGGACAAAACACAAGGGACTATACAGTACATGCAAGGGGCTAAACGGACAAGACAGACTTGGCTAGGCCTACTAGCTGTTATGCACATTAGCTGCTAAACTAGATACACGTAGTAGCTAAACAGTCTCGTAGCCAGAGACCTAAGAGAAGAACAGACTAGGTACACAGCAGACTAGGTATGAAACAGACTGAAAACTCTAAAGGTTGGTGGCTAAACAGACCAAAATCTAATCAGACTAGGAGACTAGACAGACTAGGAGACTTGACAGACTACTGTATGAGCTAAGCAAGTTAGTAGTTCAATATTTAGTAGTTATTCAGACTAAGAACTAAACATACAGGAGAGAAACTTACACACGAGGATAAATATACAAGAGGCTAATTCTTCTAGAGGCTAATCCTGCTAGGAGACACAGAAACCGAGAGACTAAATCAGGACAGGTGCAAACTTAACTTAAACGGCTCCATAAACCAAATGCCAACTATAACAGGACCAACTTAAACAGAACATAACCCACCAAACAAAACAAGACAAAACAAATGCCCACTTAACAGGGGTCCGTTCTTCGTCTGTCGCTAACTCAGTTAGTTGTATTTGATTGTTGTGGATTTGTCCTGATCTTAAGATTGTTTCGTTCTTCGATGCACATCTCGCATTTGCTGTCATAGCAACATATCCGTAAGCTTGAACCTGCTCGGGAGCAGCTTTATTTCATGTAAACGGGATTTAGCCTGCGCTTCTGACGGGTTATGATTGGTTGAAATGGCGAGGTCACATCTGATTGGTTAAAGAGCACGACTGACGCCGACTGACTCACGTGGGAAAAGAAAAGTTTCTTGCATATATATATGCCCCCCTGCCATGGATTGCCCCTCCCCCCACATAATTGCTATCAATTATTATATTAGAACATAAATTCATGGGTTTATTATTACTAAATATGATATTAGTATTATAATAAACCCTTAGGCACGTGACTGCCGTCAAGACCATTAATACAAATTCTTCTATAATATTTATTTTGTAACACATTTATTTTTCAGGGGTTTGTCATGAATAGGCAAATAAATATTTATACAGTGGTGTGAAAAACTATTTGCCCCCTTCCTGATTTCTTATTCTTTTGCAAAAGTAATTGCCCCCTGAACCTAATAACTGGTTGTGCCACCCTTAGCAGCAATAACTTCAATCAAGTGTTTGCGATAACTTGCAACGAGTCTTTTACAGCGCTCTGGAAGAATTTGGCCCACTCATCTTTGCAGAATTGTTGTAATTCAGCTTTATTTGAGGGTTTTCTAGCATGAACCGCCTTTTTAAGGTCATGCCACAACATCTCAATAGGATTCAGGTCAGGACTTTGACTAGGCCACTCCAAAGTCTTCATTTTGTTTTTCTTCAGCCATTCAGAGGTGGATTTGCTGGTGTGTTTTGGCTCATTGTCCTGCTGCAGCACCCAAGATCGCTTCAGCTTGAGTTGACGAACAGATGGCCGGACATTCTCCTTCAGGATTTTTTGGTAGACAGTAGAATTCATGGTTCCAACTATCACAGCAAGCCTTCCAGGTCCTGAAGCAGCAAAACAACCCCAGACCATCACACTACCACCACCATATTTTACTGTTGGTATGAAGTTCTTTTTCTGAAATGCTGTGTTACTTTTACGCCAGATGTAACGGGACACGCACCTTCCAAAAAGTTCAACTTTTGTCTCGTCGGTCCACAAGGTATTTTTTTAAAAGTCTTGGCAATCACTGAGATGTTTTTTAGCAAAATTGAGAAGAGCCTTAATGTTCTTTTTGCTTAAAAGTGGTTTGCGCCTTGGAAATCTGCCATGCAGGCCGTTTTTGCCCAGTCTCTTTCTTATGGTGGAGTCGTGAACACTGACCTTAATTGAGGCAAGTGAGGCCTGCAGTTCTTTAGATGTTGTCCTGGGGTCTTTTTTGGCCTCTCGGATGAGTTGTCTCTGCGCTCTTGGGGTAATTTTGGTCGGCCGGCCACTCCTGGGAAGGTTCACCACTGTAACCTTTACCAGACTGATAGATCTCAATTACTTTTGTTCTCCTTTGTTCTTGAATTTCTTTGGATCTTGGCATGATGTCTAGCTTTTGAGGTGCTTTCGGTCTACTTCTCTGTGTCAGGTAGCTCCTATTTAAGTGATTTCTTGATTGAAACAGGTGTGGCAGTAATCAGGCCTGGGGGTGACTACAGAAATTGAACTCAGGTGTGATAAACCACAGTTAAGTTATTTTTTAACAAGGGGGGCAATCACTTTTTCACACAGGGCCATGTAGGTTTGGATTTTTTTTCTCCCTAAATAATAAAAACCATCATTTAAAAACAGTATTTTGTGTTCAATTATATTATCTTTGACTAATAGTTAAATGTGTTTGATGATCAGAAACATTTTGTGTGACAAACATGCAAAAGAATAAGAAATCAGGAAGGGGGCAAATAGTTTTTCACACCACTGTATATAATAAAAATAAATATTTTTTATAATGAAAAATTGGACGAAACTAATTTTATTTTAAAAGAAACAATATAAAAGTATACATGTATTTGAAAAATACATATTTCTATTTTTTCATGTACAACCTATGTATTTTCATATTGCTCATTTTATTTTATTGTCTCATGTCATTTGAAATTTGTAAACCATTAACCTATGAATTTATGTTCTAATATAATATTTGATAGTGATTATGTGGGGGGGCAATCCATGGCAGGGGGGCATTTCAGCGCATTCTGTCATTTCGTCAACCAACTCAATCCAGATATACTAATCATCAACAACAGGTGAGCTTGAAGAACCGACTTAGCCAGATCGTAATTAGCACAATGATCTCATCTTAGATGTGTCACTTCACCTCGGATGTGTGACCGAGTTTCACAGAACAAACAGCTATTTATATTATAGTAATGAGCTAACTCGGTTCAGGTGAGCTCCCGCATCACCTGACCGAGGTGCCTTCTGGGAAACTGAGTCTACAACCAAAAACTACAAAACAAAGACAGTGCCCTCTAGTGGTGAACCCTCACACATACACAGTCATACACAGTACGATATGCAGTGAAACTCTTAGATGACCGCCTGTGACCTTAAAATAAAAGACTATTAATATGAAATAATTATAAAAAGAAAATAGAAGGTAAATTTAACTAAGATCAATAGAATAACTGTACAAAATATATAATTTAAGAAAAATATATGAAAAATATAGAAAAATAAGAAAACTAGCTGTTAAAATAGAAATGTCTCTCTCTCTGTCTCTGTCTCCCTCTGTCTTTCTCTCTCTCCCTCAGTCTCTCCCTCTCTCTCCCTCTTTCTCCCTCTGTCTCTCCCTCAGTCTCTCTCTCTCTGTTTAACGTATCCCTACATTTACAGATTGAGAGTATTGCAATTAAGAAGTTAACATCGACTCTAATTTTATTGGGAACGTCTGCATACATTTGCATTCCGAGTCCCCATTTTACGTCCCTGAGGAGGAGAACGGTTTGAGGCGAGACCGCTGAGCCGGAATATAATGGGCTTCGTTTTCAAAAAGTGCAATTACGCCGAAAGAAAGTGAGCGGCCGTCACGTCCACATGCCTGCGAGCGGCCGTTACAGTTCTGCACGTCCACAAGATCTTCACTAACCCAGGATACAGTACGAGCGTTTCTAAAGATGATATGACATTTTAAAAATGAATCATTTAGTGTCAAAGAAAAAAATGTAAAATGTATAAATTTGTGTAATTTTTTACTAAAAACACACTTTAAAAGAAAAAATCAAAACGAGTCTCTGCTCCTTAAAAATACAACATCTATAATAAGAAAAGTCTTGGAATATCTGCTCTCTAAGGCACAGACATTCTTGGAAAGGCTATTATTGGCAGTGATATATCTGCTGTGTTTCTGTCTGGACTGTAACGCGGTATGTGGTAGGTCGTTTAGTCCATCACACCCTGGCTCTCCTTGACTGAGCAGACTTTCAGAAGTTCTTGCTGCTCGATGGCCTTTTCAGCTTCACCTTATTTCACTTGTCATCGTCTGGTGGCTCGAGTCTTCAGCCATCCTTTGCAATCAAAGTGTGAGAATTCACCTGTGATGAAAAGTCAGTGCGCCGTGCACACACACACACACACACACACACACACACATTTATACCTCAGTGTAGGCAGTTCATCTTTTGGCTTGTTTTGGGGAGGTGTGAGGACGCCTGGAGAGCCCGGAGGATCTCACATGGTCAAAGTAATCTGAAGCTTTGAGTCAACAGTGCTACCTGTTATAGCACCGTGCTTTCCCGACACAACACTCAGCAAATCAATTCTTACAGATTTATTCATTATTTCATCTGTCAAGCAGCAGCGGAATGTGCAGGTCAGGATCTCACACAATTACAGATTCGAATCTCCGACCCGTCCTCGCCTCAACCCTTATTCGTATCTTCTTGTATTATTGTACATTTACAGCAATGTGTGTGTGTGTGTGTGTGTGTGAGTGTGCATCTTCCTAATTTCAGCTTGTGCCTTCCTCCAGCACATAAAGTTTGTACTATTGAACTTTATGTTTATGTAAAAATAGAATAAATACATCAGGTCTACTGGCATGAGATATCTTCCTTTTTTTATTCCATTTTCAGCCCAAGCAATCCTGCAAGACTTCCCAAATCACTGCTCAGAGTCTGAGCGCTTCTAACAGATGTTGCCTTATCATAAATATGTGATGCTGCTCACACAGAGACACAAATGGCTTTGGACAAATGTCACGGCTATGTTGTATTTTAGTCAGGCTGAGATTTAGAGCGGGGTAGCTCAAACCTCGCTTTTACTCTTGAGGCTGATGTTGTACCTTAAATATTAAGCACACAACTATTCTGCTTCTTGGCAGACCAAAATAGCTAAAAGAGTGAAAACTATCCAACTTGCTGTTCGAGGCTAAACTACATACATTATTTATTTATTTATTTTTAAAGGTTACTTTTTCGGAAGGGTTAAATTATTGTTCTGCATCGAGCAAAGCTAACAACTAAGGAGAATGAGCTGAAATGACTGGAACTGAGTTAGGAACTCTCCAACACATTATTAAACACTGGAACGATAGTGCTGAACTCTTACTGGGTTCAAACATCCTGAATGAGTGTGATGGGGGTGTAATCATAAAGGTGCGGAACAATAAAGGCGCTCAAATGAAATATTAGTGTGACCTTTTTTCTTGGCCAGGCAGTGTACTTCTGGATTAATGCACAGCACTTTTCGGTCCTCCCACTCCACCACCTGAGACAGAAAGACTCCCAGTTCATCGTCTGTTTCCAAGGTTTCTCCCCATCATCAGCTCAGGGAGTTTTTATTCTTCCATACGGTTCACTCTCGCCTCTGTCTTGCCTCATTAAGGATCTAAATCTGCACCTAGATTTATGTAATGCTGCTTGTGATTATGCTTATGTAATTCTGCTGTGTTCATAAAGCCCTTTTTTTAAACAAATAAAATTAAAATCAAGCTGTAAACGAACAGAGTTGTGCCAAAAGGGGAGCCAGATAGAGAGCACTTCATCAATATTCCTAAAATAGAAAGAGGAACGTCAGTGTGCATTAATAATTGAATGAACTTTGACACTGCTGTATTGCTAATGTTCAGTGGAGTGGAACTTTCCCCTAAAGCGAGAGGAAAACATGAACATGAGCGCGAGTGGCTTACGAGAGTGCTGCTGTGTCAATTCCATCACTTCATCTATCACAACAGCCTTCATCTAGTGACCTGTGTATAATTAATCCACTAACACCACACCCTGAATTAAAGTTCCTCCTAATGTACAGCTCTATGCGTATGTTCATATAGCATGCTTTTCAATTCCTTGATCACCATGAAACATTTTATGGAGTGATCATACACTTCACTCATACACAGAACTATACATGATTAACAAATATTTTCAATATTTTTATCTAATTTTTCAGCCAGTTTGACTGCAAAATGAGATAAATCCATTATGACAGGTTTAAGAAGAAGCGAAAAGTGTTAAAAAACACTGCAACTGCAAAACCTTTTTAATCCTGAGAAATATTAAAAACTATTTAAAAAAAAAAAGTTTAATTTACAGCACCATCAGCCTCCTCATCCACCAGTTTCACTCATAAAGTTGAGGACAGAGCATTAACATGGAAGTCCATGACTGCCGGGGAAACTGTAACAGCACTAACAGACTGTAAACCTTCCTTATATTGGCTTTAACATCATCCAAAAGTCCATCGAACACCTTTAGTCCATTCAGGCAGCCCTACTTTACCCAGCCGATCATTTTCCTTCACTGATCATATGACAGGAAGAAGCAATGTGATTGGTTCTTTATAGATGCGTGATGGTTTTCTATGTCAATCGCTGTCTTGTTTTTTGGTAAGAACATGTATGTTATAGGCAAACTTGTTCACTTGAATTTGTTTGCCTGACTAAAAATGTCAAACATAGAAAATTTGTTGCAGTGAAACCAATTATTTTTAAAATAAATTGTTTATTACAATAATAAATAATAATAACACTTCAGACATCATCATTTCTTCATGGCTGCTTAAATGACAAAGACCAGTGTATTTCTTTTATATGTATTTTTCCTTCGTTATAATTTTTCTCAGCCCTGTGATTGATTGGCACCTGTCCAGGCGCCCTGTGTACCCTGCCTTGTGCCCTAAGTCTCCTGGGATAGGCTCCAGGTCCCCGCGACCCTGAATACAGTATTTAACGGTATAAACAATAAGCAAGTGAGTGAGCGAGTGAGTGAGAGAGTGAGAGAGTGAGTAATTTTCCTTAACATGATTCCTGTTGGTCCAGAAACCACACCACCTCAACTACAAGTAAAACCATGTGAGAGGTGTTAGTGCTTGATTTATTTGCTACGTGGTTATAGCAGTAGCAGTAAAAACTTCCATTAGGATGAAAATAGGACACTAGACCCAGATATATTATACTGAGTTGAATGAGCAATCATATACGCTCTAATTGTCATTACGCTCTCAAAACATTTTCTCTTTCTACCACTAGAAAAGTCCAACTCAATGATAAAACACTTTACACTTATTATATGATGCTTATAAAATCAAGCACTTTCATGCCCACAGTTTTGATCTGTTGGTTCCTAAATTCAACTTAAAATGTTAGTTTTGCTTTTTCAAACCAAGGCTGAAAGAGCGGAATGCATTAAAATGACATCCTACTGTTTATGTGACAGCGTGTAATTAAACTGGTGAATTGTCTTAAACTTACATTTACAGCTTGAAATTGTGTTTTCTATTCATACTAGCCGTATAGGCAGAATAACACTTGTCTGGTTCCATTTACACACACACACACACACACACACTGGCAAACACAATTACACACACAGGACATGACCCAGTGCAGATGCATAAAACCAAACCCCGAGATCAGAGTCTATTTGTGGTTATCTTAGTGGCTGATGGATGACGGTATAAAAGATGTGACATTGATGGAGAAGCTGATAATGCCCCTAATCACACACACACACACACACACACACACACATTATTGGCACCCTGAGTCACCTACACAGGGTCTTTCTAAAGGACATCTATAAATAGCCAAAAAGCATGAAGAGGAGGTGATGTGTCTGTCTGATCCTACTAATAATCTTAAATGAAATCAATTTAGCTACATTTATTGTTTATGTAATTAGCTATAGATCAATTTCAGTTACGTTAACGTGTCTAAAGCTGCCTTTTCACATCTTCTTTAGTGTGACCAAACTAATAATCAAAGCAGACAATGCAGGAATCGGGGAGAAGAACAGCTCAGCTGAAGAGGTTCGACAGGTGGCGGCAAATTTCGGCCCGGGTTCCCGCCCTGTTCAAGCCTTATTATAATGCCGCTTCATTGAACAACGTGACCTCGTGGGCTGATAAACATACCTCGGCCTTGTTGATTCATATTTTTTATAAATGAAGCAAACAATAAGGGAAATTTTCATCATACAAATACAAGCGGGTGCCATTAAACTGCCAAGCTGGGTTCAGATAAATACCCTCATTTATAACTCATACTTACATTAAACCCAAAGATATTAATTAAGTAGAAATGCTAACCTCAAGCCTTATTGGTCTGGAAGCCCGCTCTTCGATTTTAATAAGTACTGATTATGGGGAGGCTGACATTTCCAGACTTTGGTGCAGCCCATACTACAACTAAAGATTCTTCCTTAATCAACAGAATTTGATGCTTTTTAGTGACCGATTAGAAAGTTTAAAAGGAATTTTAGATCAATTTATCTGTAAGTTCAGGTACAGGATTTAAGTATGGAATCAAGTTGTCCATACTAAAAAAAAGGATTAGTGAAAAACCGGGTAAGGTGAAAAACATAAAAGGCTCAGGTATTCACACACACACACACACACACACACACACACACACACACACACACAAAAAAAAAAAAAAAAAAAACAAGGTATGGGGACAAAGTCAGTCTGGTCATGTACACTTTTATATCAAGTTGAATTACACCTGAATTAATAACTCGTGTATAAGATATGATTACCAATGATGTCCATATATAAAAATTGACTTTCAACTCAATTCAAAGAAGAAGGCCTAGAAGAAGAATAAGCCAGAAATGTGATAAAATAATATATTTTACATATAATGCACTTTATATTTGAAACAAATCTCAAAGTGCTACAAATTATTTCGACCCAAAAGCTCTAATAAAAAGCTAAGTTTTAAGACCAGATTTAAAAGCATCCCCAGTCTATGTAGTCCTCAGATACTCTGGGAGAGCGTTCCACAGTCTAGGTGCAGCTCAGAGAAAAGCCCGATCTCTCAGGGTATAAAGCTTGGTCTTAGGAGGATTAAAAGAGTGAACCACATATTAAATATTTGCATCTGCATGTATATAAGGTCAATATTTGCATTTGCAGATATAAAATACTCAGACAGACCACCTGAGCAGCTCACCTGGTTGGCACAGCAAGACCCGCGGATCGCATGGTTGAGGCCCCTGACTTGCAGAGTAGACGGGGACTGGACCCTGAGACACCCTGTGTAGAGCGAGTCTGCTTTACTGCATTTGGAGCTTGCTCACTTATATTGTCCGAACGAATGGAAACAGGTTCTTAGCACCTTCTAGACAGTGTCTCTATTAATCAAGGGTTGCCTTGATGGCATGAGTTCTCTGTCTCTCAGGTTATAATTGCTTCCTGCCGAGTTCAGGAGCAGGAAACAAATGTATAACGCATCCCTCTCTGTGATAAACAACGGTTATGGGGACGGGAAGAAGTTTTGCCAGAAGTCTTGATGCTTTTTCTTTTAGCAGGAATAAAACTTATAAAATTGGGGCTGGTAGAAACTCACATTTATCTGCTTCCTATAGAACTTGACTAACATTGTGTGTTTTATTGCCAGTATAAGCTTTAAAAAATTCATTAAGGCTTAGAATACTTTTTACTGTCTTCCATTTCATTTCCTTCTCAGATTCATGTTTCAGGTCCATCTTGGTAAAGATTTTTGTCCCACATCCTGTGCACTGGTTCACATACTGTACAATCAAGTGAACCAGTGCACATTCTATCTTTACTTGACCGTGACTACATTAAGTCCTTTATACTCTATATGTAGACCTTCTGCTTTCTTTACCATTACATTATACAGTTGAGTAAATATTTTACATTTAGGCATGTGGCAGACGCTCTTATCCAGAGAAACTTACATTTTTATCTTATTACACATCTGAGCAGTTGAGGGTTAAGGGCCTTGCTCAAGGGCCCAACAGGGGCAACTTGGTGGTTGTGGGGTTTGAACCTGGGATCTTCCGAACCGTAATCCAATGCCTTAACCACTGAGCTACCCCTGGATTAATATTATTTATTACGTAAATAATAGACTTAATTGCGTACCAAAGTCTGGGAGATGCATCAGCATCACACTGTTTGTCATGGCGAAGGTGTCACTCATGAGAGCAAACACAACCTTCACAGCACTGATTTCTCCGTAATGTACCTCGACACACCTGTGGCTGCAGCAGACAAGAAGCAGACTGTTAGCAATCTTCCCTCTCTGCATGTAAGAACAACGTTAGGGAGAGACAGATGGACAGAGGGAAGGAAAACGGGTAGCAGCAGCGTGTGCTGGTGAAAGGGAGGGGGCAGCAATTGAAGAAGAGTAGGAGGAAATAAATAATGATAGACAGCAGGGGAGGAGGACGACAGTGGGTGCCAAATGAGGCCATGGCCGCATGTATAATTGCCTCTATTAGCACCATCACTCTAGTGTTCAAGTGCTGCTCCCTTTTGCACTGCACCTCAGGAAAAATCACAGAATGGCTTTCAATAAAAACAAAAAAATGTTGAGTGCAAAAGGGGGAAAAAAAAACACAAACACAAAGCTGGTCTTTTTTTCATCCATCATCTTTTGGTGTTTGTGTAGTGAGGAACGTGTTAAAGCTGTTGTTTTAGGTGATCCCAGCCAACTTGTCTGCAATTACTCCAAATGCCTCTTCAAACTCTGTTTCCTTACAAATGCAAATATGGTGTTTGTTCATGACTTTGTCGGTGGACTGGAGGTCCTCACGGCATTTTGCTCTTGTGCTTTGATAGAAAACGTGTTGAACGAGTAGTTGTGCTGTACAAAGCAAAACGACGAACAGATTCATGTTTCATGTCGAGACACCAAGACCGATATTATTGGCACAGTGGCTTAGTGGTTAGCTTGACTGTCCTGCACAAAGTCCTGACCTCAACCCGATAAACACCTTTGGAATGAATTAGGGGCGGAGATTGCGAGCCGCACCTTCTTGTCTAACATCAGTGTCTGACATTGTGAAGTGAAGTGCACTTCTGGAAGAATAGTGAACACATCCCATAAACACACTCCTAAACCTTGTGGAAAGCCTTCGCAGGAGAGTTGAAGCTGAGCTGCGAAGGGGGCGGGGTCAACATCATATTAAACCCTATGAATTAAGAATTAGATGTTACTCAAGTTCGTATGCATGTGAAGGCAGGGGATCCAATACTTTTGTCAATATAGTGTACTCTAAGCATTTTTTAGATAAAAACTGGATTAAAGACAACGATTTTAAATGTGATGGTCTCAGAACATCCTAACACTGAATGAAAGTTCTACTTCGCTTCAAGTTCATAAGTCAGTGATCACTCGAGTCCTCTAATACAAGCCACGCATTCAGACTGGGTATAAATAGAGTGAATCCTCCCACCCAGGAGTATTTGTGGTCTTCATGGCAGCAGTCCTCCTCCACTCTGTTACCAGATCCCTTCTATCAAGGACAGGTGGTGCCAGCGTTTAAAAATACTCCTGGCTACCAACCACTCATCAACTTATTTCATAGGAATTAGAGATGATACACAGACAAAGTGAATCATGTTCAACATACTTCTGGATTCAGATGGACAAAACTCCTCATCGATGCTTCATTCAATCAGGAAACTGTTACCGTGGATGTACGTTTTCAAAAGATGGAAAGCAGTTTGACGACTTTGAGAAAAATCTGTAATGATAGAATTGATCTAAAGTGATAGAACCGCCGTTCACTCACTCTCTCACTCACTCTCTATAGCACTTTGAGAATAGCACTTTCTCTATAAGCACTACATCACCATGCAACCCAAGTGCTGGTACCTTAACATGAACAGGAACTCTTCTGCTTCTCTTGTTCAATGGAATTTGAAACGATTCTAAAATTTTTAACAACAAATCGATGATCTTCAAAACAACATAGTTGTAACCTTTATCTGGAGCATGTATGCTGATTAACATCCATTTACACAAAGTCTGTGCAAGCTCCCAAATTACTCAGCTTTAATGAGCCGTCCGTACATCATCCAAACTGCATCACGTCTGCTTTCGTTCAACACATCTCAGATTTTAGGCTGATGTTTTTTTTTTTTTTTTTACCCTTTTGGCTGCTGCTTTCCAATTTAATATTTCCATTAAATTGCTGTTTTTTTTGTGGTTCTCATTGTTCCGTACCTGCATTTACTAGCATCAACAGTGCGTCCCCTAGTGGTCGAGTGGTAAGCATGCAGTGCTCTCGCATCAGAGACCAGCGTTCGAGTCATACGCAGGTTTGATGTTGATATTGCTGTGAAATTTTTTATGCAACATTGTGTTAGAGGAATTTGTTCAACTTTGTCCCCACATCATTTCGTCAAAGTCATTATAACTTTCGAAAACAGCCTGATTCAGCACTAATGTTGTCCCGACGTGTGTAATGTTAACAAATGAACATTCCAGCTGCGGTGTGCTGTAAGAGTAATATTTCATGCATTAAATCACATATCAGGATTATAATGCCACCATCATTTCAGCCTCTAACAGTATGCAGCATGCTGAAGCCGTACGCCAGCGGAGCCACCATTGCTCCCTGCAGAGGAAGATTTTCACAGCTTTTCAGTGCGACTGGTTGAGTCTCACCGGATGCATGGTTAGTTTTAAATACAGATCATGCAACAATTCAGCACAAAGCAGGGCTTCGGCTACTGTGGAAAATTCCTTTTTGCAATATCTGACCGTGCGCAATAATCACTTTAACTCAGGTCTCTGCACAATGGTGTTAAGCCTCTGCTCGAGAGGGACAGCTTGTCCTATCTGTGGCTCGAGCAAATTCACGTTTTTAACAGCTTCAAAGGCACCTTGACTTCATCTTGACTTCCTCGACTAAAAACTGACTCCAACAGGTTTTCTCAGTCTATTTAGTGAAATACAACATTGTCTAAATGAGCTGTGCATTACATCGTTCACACGGTAGAAACGAGTCAGCGGAAATAAAAGCCGTCATCTCTGAGGCCTAGTGAGTGTAACCTCTCGGTAACCTTTTAAAAGATATAACGTGCTCTAAACAGAAGCAGCATTCGTCCTCAGTAATGAAAAATGTCCGAGACTAGGATTGAACTCAGTGTATGATAGTCAGTACACAGTACACACTCTCTGTCCCAGCAGGAACCCTAACGTTAGAGGAGCGTTGTAATATAGTTGTAATGATGTTGTGATGACATTCACCATCTGATGTTTGTTAGTCTGATCAGTGGCAGCACTGTCGCCTTACACCTCCAGGGCTGAATGTTCGATTCCTGCCTATCAGGCAGACAGTATTGAGACACAACAAGAGGAGACAAAACAACATAAAAATGACTATAGTGTCCTTAGCTTACTTGTATAAAGTTAAAATATATAAAAAAAACTCATTTAATGTAAAATCTGTAAATGAAAAAAAAAATCTGATTTGATTTTATAGACTTTAAAGCTACTTTCATAATTCACTGAGCGCATCATTACCGACACTCTTTAATCCCTAAACAGACAATAAAGAAACGTTGCATTTCATTCATGAGGTCATGTTTTCATTAATCTTCTACAGTACAAGCTCCAGAGGCCTCGACACATCTAGCTGACAGGATTAGCTCTCCTGTAATTACCTCTGCTGAATTACATGCCGAATGTGAAATTACGCTCTTGCTGAACCTCAGTGTGATGAGACGTGTGTCAGGTTCCAGGAACACACCGGGGGTGGAAGACATTTTCCTGTCGGCCGACTCCAGATTGAACCGACGCAGTGCTGATATCTCGTATCAACGTCAGTTTTATCTGTTGCAGAAACCTTTACAATCGCTGCACGAAAAAAAAGCAGGTGGACGTTTATGTGGTCCTTTGGCGGACTGTCTGACCCAGACGGCGTGGAACACACAGTGATGGATCGCTTTAGCGTTCCCTTTTCTAGGGCTGATACTGAAAGCTTTATACAGACTCACATGCAAGGGTTTTTTTTTTCTTTAAATACTAAGCTTTAATAAAATATATATATAAAGTACAGTAAATATAATAAAGTATTTGATGAGAAAAGAAAAGAAAACTGATTTCTTTTCCAGATCAATTCTGATCCTTGCCAGCTGTTCTGGGACCTGACATCAGACAGACGGTTTTTACTGGGCTGAAGGTGTTACTGGTTATCTGGTTAGTGCCCTCTCTGCTTAGCCTAGTCCTTACACCAGGTGATCTTCAGCTCCAGTCAGTTCTGCAGGGCCGGAGTCCAATGCAGTGTGTAATTCATCAACACCTAAACACACCCACTGGACCCGGTGATTAACAGATTAGATGAATCAGCTGCGTTCGTGCAGAAGATTCTCCGAGCTGTGTTGGACGCCAGGACTGGAGCTGAAGCTCCCTGCTGTACATGATGGATTAGTTACGTTATAGACTTTTAAACATTCGATAAAAAGTCGCTCGTTGTTACCTTAGTGTAATAAAATTTGTCAGCTCAGTGTTTTTAAGGCCAGAGCGAATCTCGAGGACGAGTTAAGCAGATTCATCCCAAGATCGAGAATATTACTTTACTGTTAAAGGTAATGGAGATCGCTCGCCAGTCAGCAGAACAGCTATTTTTAAAAGCACCTAATGCAGGGACGAAGGTGAGGAGAGAGAGAGAAAGAGAGAGAGAGAGAGAGAGAGAGAGAGAGACTAGTCGGGTGTACATATTTCTGAAGTGACGGCTGTTTACACACTGTTTCATCATTCTTGATTTCTTTCAGGTCACTTTCTCACCTCTTCACTTGGTCTCTCTGCCCCGAGCAGGAGTCAGACACTTCACTCTCATCTCACTCGCTCTCTATAGCGCTTATCCTGTACAGGGTCGCAGGAGGCATGGGGTCTGTGCCACACACACACACACACACACACACACACACTAACTCAGACACTAATTCACATACAAGTGGCTTTACAGAATCAAAAGAAAAATATGGAAATGAAACACACGTGTTTCTAATATGGTTGTCTGTTTGGGTTCTAGATGTACTTACATAATTTATTTACTCCACATTTTGCCCTATACCATATTTATTAACCCATGTCTAAGTATTTGCCCTGCTGCCGTCAATCTCACAGTCCTCGAGCAATGCAGTTCTCTTTTCAGCTTGTGAACTCGTGCTCTAATACAGTAAGTGAGAGCATGACTCAAGGACCAGAAGAGTAAAAGCTAATGGAATATGTTTATGGAATATAAATTCACAACAACAGAAAAGAACTCTGACTTGACTGACCCTTGGCATGTGCCGGACAAAGAGTCCAATCGACTCAGGGAGAATTTCCTGTATAAAGGATTTCTGCTTCAGATGTACAGTGTGTTCAGGGAAAGCTTGTAATGCTGTTTATTTTTATACGAATCGTGTTCTGTCTTCAGGGAGTTTGAAGTGCTTCTGATTGAGGGGTTCAGGATCAGCTAAGGATGGATGGATGGCAGTAACTGATAAGAGAGCATTTATGAGAGCAATCTAGGCTTTATTTATTTATTTATTTATTTTAAAACATTAAGACATTTGAGCTCTCGAAGCCACATTATGGCAGTACAATCTCCTAGAGCAGTCCTGCGTCTGGATGTGCAGTCGCCCGGCGTCTGGGGCGTTCAACCATGTCCACACAATCATGTCCTATTTATGCAATATGCAAATTATAATCCTCTGTGTCATTACTTCTGCTATTTTCATTATAACAACCTTTCAGTTTACTGGGTGCATTCGCTAGAATTACAGAGATAAAGAAAGCAGAAGGCTATCAGACGAGGAATGTTCACGCTGACACGGTGCGATTGAACATGCTTCCTGCCGCAGGCTCCAACAGACCCAGTACGCTTTTATTTATAAGGGAACGATTCGAAACACATCAGAGTAGAATATGAATAGTTTTAACACATCAGTTTTTTTTTTTTACTCATCATGAATGTTGCATTGGTTCATTTCAATTACAATAAATATCAAAGAACGAGCGTCCACACATCCAGGTCACGTCTCTGTCGGCCCACCGGATCACAGCGAATCGGGTTCAGTTATCACTCCTGTCTCTACGTGAAGCACCTCGACTTCCCCTCCGCCTCTGATCAGCGACAGGAGCAGAGCCACACACCGTATAAACACACTGTACTCTGTGGAACGGAAACTTGCCTGAGCTTTAAAGTTGCAAATCTCAGTGGGACGAGGGGAGAAACAGCTTCCTCCAAAGTCTTTCAAATGTGATCAGACTAAGAATGCCATTCGAAACAGGGACACAGCTCTCCCTAATGGTGTGTGGGCGAAGAGAAGACGAACAGTTTGGCTCACCAGAACGTCTACAAACAAATCAAACTGGTGCACCATTAAAAATGTTCTCGGTTATCTTTCTGGGTGTGGCCAAGCCAATTTGTTACGCCTCTCTTTTAAGGTTAAAAGAAAGACAAGAACGTCTCATGCTTCTCCTTACAGATGGACATTTAAATAAGCAACGCATTACCAAAACAATGTCCTGAGCTTGTTGTCTGCGCGGATGAAGCTAGTGTTTGTGAAATGTAACTTCCAGACAGAGGTGGGTAGAGGAGCCAAAAATGTACTCAAATAAGAGAAGCTGTATTTCAAAATAATATTACTCAAGTAAAAAGTAGTCATCCAAAGTATTACTCAAGTATTCAAATATTAAAAAAGTACTCGGTGAAAAAATACTCAAGTGCTGAGTAACAGTTTCAATCGTAATGTGCGATTTATTTATTTTTATTATGTAAGCGGCCGGACAAAATTATAAATAATGTACAAATTCTGACATTTCCAAATAATAAAATATATGAAATAAATTAAATAAAATAAATTAATAAAACTAAATATCTTTACAAAATAGCAAATTAAGGAACAAGAAACACAAATGTCCTAATCTCACTTTTTTTTTACAACATAAAAAAGCTTTTGAATCAAATCCCTACTGTAGGTAACATATGTATGTTTGAACAGTTTAAACTATTTCCAGTGTGAGAGTTACTGTGTATTCAGTCGTCCTCCAAATGGCTCAACAGATGTACAAGACGTCTCACTTTATCCTAAACTGTGAAAACTTTTTTTAGTCTTTAGCTTTTTTGCTAATTATAAATTATTATATATATATATTATTATATATTATTATATATTATATATTTCAAGTGTATAACTCTTATAATATACATATTATTGTAATTGCGGCTGATTGGTCAAACAGAGTCATGTGATTATTGTTGCTACGTCTGAACGGACGTGGTAGATCCACCGGCTGCATTTATCTCTGAGTAAAATAAAGAAAATCTGAAGTGTCGAATAAACGGTTAGAAAAGTAAAGAGTCGAGTCGCGTCGAGTGGAGCCGAGTGAGAGTAGCGTTTCTTCTTCACAAATCTACTCAAGTAAAAGTAAAAAGTATGGTGCAGTAAAACTATGCATAGAAGTAACATTTTTTTCAAAAAGGTATTCAAGTAAATGTAACGGAGTAAATGTAACTCGTTACTACCCACCAGGTGACAAGCTATTTTGGGTGGATTATCAGTACCAAGTGAAAAGGTTTCCGCACCAGGTTTTTGTGTAATTTGGCCCAAATTCCATTGAATGTTATTAAGGTGTACCTAATAAATTGGACAGGTATGTCATAATGCAAACATTATTTACATCATTTTTACATTGCTCTCTCCAAACCTGAGTTAAATTTTTTCTTTCTTTCTTTCTGTCTTTCTTTCTTTCTTTATTTACAGATGTGTGTGTGATTCCTTGGCAGTACGTCTCGCAGCTCTGTGCCTGCTTCCTCTATCTCATTGCGACTTCTAAATTATGCATTTCAAGCAGAGTGCAATTTGAAGCCAGTGGTTTCTGATCTCATTATAAAATAGCTCATATTTTATTATATTTCAGCAGATCATTCTGTTATCTAAACAGATTTTAATTTTGAATCAAATGATAATGTTGTTTTAAAGACTTTTTAGAGCCCTTACTCACAGCTGTCCCGAATGCTGTCGGCCTAATCAGCCTTATTTTAATAAATCTGTCGCGCTTTCACTGAAAAAAAGCTCCATTGTTGATGTAAATCTTAAAAGCTATTTACTCTTTGCTATTTATAACAAGATTTCCGTAACATGTTTTGGAAACTGTCATGCTAATAGCTGCTAATATTAGCCTTTTACCTGATCTCAGGGACTAAGCTAAATTTACCCAGAGCTCCCTCATTCACGCGGATTCTGACTGTGGAGCAGATGTATTGATCTAGTCAGCTAAGAGATATCAAAACCCCAGCGTGAAGCATCTTCTCATTAAATAACTCTTCAGTGCAGTTTGTGTGAAGGGTTCTGTGCATCTCTTGATTCTGGTCTCTACTTCGACTCTTGAAATGAAAATGAAGGCAATTTAGAGAGAATACAACAGATGGCTAAGGATAAATTATCATACTGTTATCATACAGTATTTGTCGAGAGGGAGCGTGCGTGTGATGGGTGGCATGGGTATTGGCTAAGAGGTATGGCTACGTGATGAAGGGTATGTGTATTTGCTAAGCTGTAAGGGTACTGGATAATGGGTAGGAGTATTTAATGGGTAGGATAGGGTAAGAGTACTCGATGATGAGTATAAGTATTTGATGATGTTAGGAGTATCTGATGATGGTAGGAGTATTTGATGATGGTAGGAGTATTTGAGGATGGGTAAGCAGTATCTGATGATGGGTAAGAGTACTTGGTGATGGATAGCCATATTTGATGATGGATAGCAGTATTTAATGATGGGTAGGAGTATTTAACAATGGGTAGGAGTATTTGATGCTGGGTAGGAGTATTTGATGATGGGTAGGAGTATTTGATAATGGGTAGGAGTATTTGATGATAGGTAAGAGTACATGGATGACGGGTATAAGTATTTGATAATGGGTAGGAGTATTTGATAAGAGGTATTTCATGCTAAATAAAAGTCTTTGATGATGGTAGGATAGGGTATGAGTACTCAATGATGGGTAGAAGTATTTGATAATGGGTAGGAGTATTTGATGATAGGTAAGCAGTAATTGATGCTGGGTAGGAGTATTTGATGATAGGTAAGCAGTATTTGATAATGGGTGAGCGTATCTGATTATGGGTAAGCAGTATTTGATAATGGGTAAGCAGTATTTGATGCTGGGTAAGTAAGAGTACTTGGTGATGGGGAAGGGTATTTGATGATGGATAGTGGTATTTGATGCTGGGTAGGAGTATTTGATGATAGGTAAGATTATTTGATCATGGCTAAGCAGTATTTGATGATAGGTAAGATTATTTGATCATGGGTAAGCAGTATTTGATGATGGGTAAGAGTACTTTGATGATGGGTAAGAGTACTTTGTGAAGGATAGCAGTATTTGATGATAGATAGCGGTATTTGATGATGGGTAGGAGTATTTGATGATGAGTAAGAATATTTGATTATGGGTAAGAGTACTTTGTGATGTTTAGCGGTATTTGATGATACTGTAGATAGCGGTACTTGATGATGAGTAGTAGTAGGCCTATTTGATGCTGGGTAGGGGTATTTAATTATGGGTAAGCAGTATTTGATGATTGTTATGAGTATTTGATGATGGGTAGGAGTATTTGATGATGGGTAGGGGTATTTGATGATGGGTAAGCAGTATTTAATGATGGGTAGGAGTATTTGATGATGGGTAGGAGTATTTGATGAGGGTAGGAGTATTTGATGATGGGTAGGAGTATTTGATGATGGGTAGGAGTATTTGATGATGGGTAGGAGTATTTGATGATGGGTAGGAGTATTTGATGATGGGTAAGCAGTATTTGATGATGGGTAGGAGTATTTGATGATTGGTAGGAGTATTTGGTGATGGGTAAGCAGTATTTGATGATTGGTAGGAGTATTTGATGATGGGTAAGCAGTATTTGATGATGGGTAGGAGTATTTGATAATGGGTAAGCAGTATTTGATGATGGGTAGGAGTATTTGATGATGGGTAGGAGTATTTGATGATAGGTAGGAGTATTTGATGATGGGTAAGCAGTATTTGATGATGGGTAGGAGTATTTGATTATTGGTAGGAGTATTTGATGATGGGTAAGCAGTATTTGATGATGGGTAGGAGTATTTGATGATTGGTAGGAGTATTTGGTGATGGGTAAGCAGTATTTGATGATTGGTAGGAGTATTTGATGAGGGTAGGAGTATTTGATGATGGGTAGGAGTATTTGATGATGGGTAAGCAGTATTTGATGATTGGTAGGAGTATTTGATGATGGGTAAGCAGTATTTGATGATGGGTAGGAGTATTTGATGATGGGTAGGAGTATTTGATGATGGGTAAGCAGTATTTGATGATGGGTAGGAGTATTTGATGATTGGTAGGAGTATTTGATGATGGGTAAGCAGTATTTGATGATGGGTAGAAGTATTTGATGATTGGTAGGAGTATTTGATGATGGGTAAGCAGTATTTGATGATGGGTAGGAGTATTTGATAATGGGTAAGCAGTATTTGATGATGGGTAGGAGTATTTGATGATGGTAGGAGTATTTGATGAGGGTAGGAGTATTTGATGATGGGTAGGAGTATTTGGTGATGGCTAAGCAGTATTTGATGATGGGTAGGAGTATTTGATGATTGGTAGGAGTATTTGGTGATGGGTAAGCAGTATTTGATGATGGGTAGGAGTATTTGATGATGGGTAGGAGTATTTGATGAGGGTAGGAGTATTTGATGAGGGTAGGAGTATTTGATGATGGGTAGGAGTATTTGATGATGGGTAGGAGTATTTGATGATGGGTAAGCAGTATTTGATGATGGATAGGAGTATTTAATGATTGGTAGGAGTATTTGATGATTGGTAGGAGTATTTGATGAGGGTAGGAGTATTTGATGATGGGTAGGAGTATTTGATGATGGGTAAGCAGTATTTGATGATTGGTAGGAGTATTTGATGATGGGTAAGCAGTATTTGATGATGGGTAGGAGTATTTGATGATGGGTAGGAGTATTTGATGAGGGTAGGAGTATTTGATGATGGGTAGGAGTATTTGATGAGGGTAGGAGTATTTGATGATGGGTAGGAGTATTTGATGATAGGTAGGAGTATTTGATGATGGGTAAGCAGTATTTGATGATGGGTAGGAGTATTTAATGATGGGTAGGAGTATTTGATGATGGGTAGGAGTATTTGATGATGGGTAGGAGTATTTGATGATGGGTAAGCAGTATTTGATGATGGGTAGGAGTATTTGATGATTGGTAGGAGTATTTGATGATGGGTAAGCAGTATTTGATGATGGGTAGAAGTATTTGATGATTGGTAGGAGTATTTGATGATGGGTAAGCAGTATTTGATGATGGGTAGGAGTATTTGATAATGGGTAAGCAGTATTTGATGATTGGTAGGAGTATTTGATGATGGTAGGAGTATTTGATGATGGGTAGGAGTATTTGATTATTGGTAGGAGTATTTGATGATGGCTAAGCAGTATTTGATGATGGGTAGGAGTATTTGATGATTAGTAGGAGTATTTGGTGATGGGTAAGCAGTATTTGATGATGGGTAGGAGTATTTGATGATGGGTAGGAGTATTTGATGAGGGTAGGAGTATTTGATGATGGGTAGGAGTATTTGATGAGGGTAGGAGTATTTGATGATGGGTAGGAGTATTTGATGATGGGTAAGCAGTATTTGATGATGGGTAGAAGTATTTGATGATTGGTAGGAGTATTTGATGATGGGTAGGAGTATTTGATAATGGGTAGGAGTATTTGATGAGGGTAGGAGTATTTGATGATGGGTAGGAGTATTTGATGATGGGTAAGCAGTATTTGATGATTGGTAGGAGTATTTGATGATGGGTAAGCAGTATTTGATGATGGGTAGGAGTATTTGATAATGGGTAAGCAGTATTTGATGATGGGTAGGAGTATTTGATGATGGTAGGAGTATTTGATGAGGGTAGGAGTATTTGATGATGGGTATGCAGTATTTAATGATGGGTAGGAGTATTTGATGATGGGTAGGAGTATTTGATGATGGGTAGGAGTATTTGATGATGGGTAGGAGTATTTGATGATGGGTAAGCAGTATTTGATGATGGGTAGGAGTATTTGATGATTGGTAGGAGTATTTGATGATGGGTAAGCAGTATTTGATGATGGGTAGGAGTATTTGATGATGGGTAGGAGTATTTGATGATGGGTAAGCAGTATTTGATGATGGGTAAGAGTATTTGGTGATGGATAGCGGTATTTGCTAAGCTGTAGGATTTTTAGTAATGAGTAGAAGTATTTGATGCGTGGTTGGGGTATTTGATGAGGAATGTACAGTAAATGAGTGCAGAGAACATTTCCAATTATTTCAGTAAATCACAGCACAATCTATTCATAAAACATTCAAACACAGTGTGGATCTGGCTTAAACTTACAAATTTATTACAGTCTTTAATGGACAAAGAAGTGGCCACACCCATCACATCTACAGTAGGGGCTGTAAACACTCCATAAGTTTATCTATAAGTTAGCAAAAAGAGCTCACCTGCCTAATTACCCGACTTACTGGTCAGTGTTTGCAAATGATTTGTGATCAAACACCATCTTCTCTATTTGCAATGTGTTTAAGACAAAAGCTCATTGTTCATGACACTGGGGTCATACCGGTTCCTGTTAATGTGATTTTAGGACACTGAAAGTGCAGAAGATGAAATTACAGGGTAAAATCCTGAAACACCAGTCCAGCGTGCTCCTTGCAGGTCTCATGAGGCTTGGTCATTATTCAGAGTTGGCAATTACGTTGGGGCAACATTCGTTTTTTTACCCGAGGAAGGTTTTCCGGATTTGGAATCACATTATGCAGGCGATTAAGTCGCTTAAGTACATGTAACTTAACTTTACGCCTCTACGACTGCCATATCTTAAACATTTTTCTTATTTTTAAAGAAAATGTCTATGAGCAGAGGGTGTTTTTACTTATGTGTGGACTGAATGAAACTGAAAAACTATGCAGACAGAATGCAGACTGGTTTGAACTGATGTAGTTAAATACAGAACTAGCTTTCTGTTGTCATGAAGAACATCACAGGGAGTGGTGATGAGGTGATGAGAACCTTGTAGGTCTTCCCAAATACCGTCAATGCAGACTTCCTGAAGCGGAATTATTAAAGTGTGACGCACCATGTAGAGTGGCAAGCCATGACGATGACGATGATGATGATGATGACACAGTAGGCTAGTGAATAATCGTGTGTACAGTGCACACAGACAGATGCGTTATCCGTCGATTTTTCGAAGATCAGGCGTTCCGCTCTCTGAATGTTCACATGAACGACTGCAGTAGACTCCGAGGCACCTCAGCCGGGATCGTCATTAACGGAGGTACAGCTTCCTTTACACTGTCTGCACCGTTTTACTGCGACAAAGAGTCTCATCATTGTACTGTGTTTGATGTCTCTTGTAAATGTCAGTCACTTTTACTCCTTCATGCACCAGAAAGTCCCGGTTTGACTCGAACGCCAATTGAAGCTCCCATCCTTGTCTCTAAAATAACTGTGGCATATGATGGTTAAAATTTGATTAGATGTGAATTGTTTTTATTTTGAAGCTCTGGATAAGGTTATGAGATAAATGTCAGGAGGATAAAAAATGAAGACATTCTCGACAAATCTCTCCCAGTTTCTGTCTGGTTGGTATCTTTTGAGCTGATCTTTTCACTTTGGGAAAGTTGATGGGAAATCCATATAATAGAAAAAAAAAATCAAGCAACAAATGGATTTGGAGACCACCAGCCCTGCTGAGAATGTGAAGATGTGCAGAGACAGGTTTGAATACCTGTAGCACAGTTTCCCCCGTGGACTCTCTGCCATCATCCAGCTACACAGCTTTGAAGCCAGGGTTTCTAATTTCGGTCCTGGAAACACGCTACCTTGCGAAGTTTTAAGGTTTCCAAGCTGCCAACACACCTGACTCACAACTCATGAGGTGTGTTAGGAGTTACGAAACAACAAAAATCTGTATAACACTAGATATGGATGTGGTCACTCTAAAGTCATCATACTGTAACCTCATGGCGTTATCTGTTATTCGGGAATATTTATCATTACCAATTATAATATTTCTTACTTGGACTTCTACTCCCATGCTTTATTTCAGCATTAAAACAAAGAATGAGAAGAGAAAGTGTGCATCAGTGGATCATCCTTTCTGAAGGACACTTTTCTTCTCTTCTTTGGAACATTCCTACCAATAGCTGCAGAGGGAGATCACCCTTTGAAGCACACGGCATACGCTTTATCACTTCAGAGCTGTCACATGCGAGATACTTTAAAAAAAAAAACCTGCCATAGGTTTGCGGGGCTACAGTAAGGAATCCTTAAAAGGTTAAGAAAATTTTACTGAATAAAATGCAGAGGTGGCACAATGTTGGTGTTTGTTCCTCCACGATGTAGTCCACCAAGTGGATTTGAAATTAAGCAATCAGGAATTGACTGGCGTGGTGACTTCCAGCTTTAAATAAAGATATAGATTTAACTGTTTAGGAATAACAAACTAACCATCATAAATATTAGGATTCCCTTTAACATGTGGATGTACAGTAAACCCTGCAGAAGCAGTGACGTCTGAAGTCTGGAGCTCATGTCCATCACCACATGCTGATGTTCCTCCTTGAGCTGCTTCGCCTTTGGCGCTTCAGTCGCTGTGTGTTTCTGCTTTCAGTAATCATTTTCCTATCAGCGGGAGGTGTTAGAACCAAACCCCTGTGGATACCGGGGTCTGACTTAAAGGGGTTATTTTGAGATGTTTATTTAATAAAGCAATATACTGTATACTGTAGTGTGTACATTCACTAGCATCTTCAGTAGGTTCCCTGATGGACTAATGGCCACCCCTGGTTCCTTTGAAAATGCTGAAAAACTACCATTAGCAGTATGAGGAGTGAGGAGGCATATGCTCCCCGAGCTCCGCCAGACTGACCAATTTTTCTACTTTTTCGTCCCCTTACGAAGAGTAAACATATAACAGATAAGTATTTCATACTACCTTATAATATATTCACTCGAAACGCGTGTTATATCGTTTTCGTATAAGTTTATATCGTATAAGTTTTAATAGTTTTGCAGCACACCGCTTCTAGCCGGCTTTTCATTAGCATCGCTAGCCCGTTAGCCCGGCTATCACAAGTTTGTTTACGCTCTTTCGCACCGGTTATTTCTATTTTTAGACACCATGTCGGTTGGGTCTCTGCCCCTGTGTGCAGGTGAGGAGACATTGGAGCTGCACTCGGTGGACTTGGAGATGGAGGCCGTGGAGAAGCTGATCCGCGACCTACAGGTGAAGCTGGCCCGGCTACAGCAGCGGAAAGCCACGCTGGAATCGTCGCGGACCGACGCTCACCTGTCCCAGGTAAATTCTCGGCATGAGAATTCTCCGACAACCTCTACTCCGCGTGCTTCTCTGCCCAGGTCCAACGCACCGAGAACGCAGCCTGCCCAGCTTTCCTTCACCCCGGCGCCGGGATACCACGAGGCCTGGAAACTTCAGCAGCGGAAGACGCGCGCCAAGCCCCGGGCGAGGACCTCTCCTCCTCCGCCACCACCCGTCTTCGAGATCTCAACCCGAAACCGCTTCGCTCCTCTCCGTGAGACGGCACACGACGCGCTGGTCATCGGAGACTCCATTGTCCGGCACGTGCGTGCTACCACAGCTAAAGGTAAGGCGTACACGCGCTGTTTACCTGGTGCACGTGTTCTTGATGTTGCTGCACAGGTGCCTGCGGCCCTGAGGAAGAACATTCGAGCTGTGGTTCTCCATGCTGGCACCAACGACATCAGGCTGAGGCAGACGGAGATCCTAAAGAAGGACTTCAGGAGCCTGGTTGAGAAGGTCCGCAGCACATCACCCACGACAAAGATCGTCGTATCTGGACCACTTCCGACGTTTCAGAGAGGAATCGAGAGGTTCAGTAGATTATTTGCCTTCAATGAATGGTTACAATCTTGGTGTCAACAACAGAGATTACCCTTTGTTGATAACTGGAATGTTTTCTGGGAGCGTCCTAGGCTCTACCGCACAGATGGCCTGCACCCTAGCAGAGCTGGAGCAGCGGTCCTCTCTGACAACATTTCCAGGACATTACGAACCATCTGACTTGCGGTAAGTCATACCTCAGATTCTTTAGATACCAGCCACAATAAAACTCACCATACTAATAGACGCACACACTTCGCTTGTACTATAGAAACTGTGTCTATTCCCCGATTAGTGAGAAAAAAGAATAAATTCGTTAAATCCAGCCGAAACAATCTGGTAACCATTAAACCAGAAAAAGCCCAAATAAGTAATCGAAGTCTACCTCTAAAGTTTGGACTTCTCAACATTAGATCCCTTACGCTAAACCAACCGTCTGCTAGCTGCATAGAGTCGTCACTCAGGGTTCACTCTATTGAGACTGTGTCTGTTCCCCGAGCTAAAAACAAATTTAGAAAGACTCAGAAAGTCTGTTTTAGTAATTTAATTAGCATAAAGACCACAAACTTGGATCAGACTGAATGCGCAGCCGGCACCTCTGATCTGAAGCTAGGACTGTTAAATATTAGATCTCTCGCATCTAAAGCAGTTATAGTTAATGAAATTATCACAGATCAGGAGTTTGATATACTCTGTTTAACAGAAACCTGGATTAAACAGGACGAGTATGTAGCTCTAAATGAAGCTAGTCCTCCTGGATACAGCTACATACACCAGCCTCGGTTAACTGGTAGAGGCCCACATGGAAAGAATCTATATGAGGATATATGCGCATATATGAAACCTATATGCAGTATATATGCGCATATATCCTCACCTATATGAGGATATATGCGCATATATCCTCACCTATATGCAGTATATATGCACATATATCCTGACCTATATAAGGATATATGCGCATATATGAAGGCCTATATGCAGTATATATGCGCATTTATCCTCACCTATATGCAGTATATATGCACATATATCCTGACCTATATGAGGATATATGCGCATATATGAAGGCCTATATGCAGTATATATGCGCATTTATCCTCACCTATATGCAGTATATATGCACATATTTCCTGACCTACATGAGGATATATGCCCATATATGAAGGCCTATATGCAGTATATATGCGCATTTATCCTCACCTATATGCAGTATATATGCACATATATCCTGACCTACATGAGGATATATGCCCATATATGAAGGCCTATATGCAGTATATATGCGCATATATCCTCACCTATATGCAGTATATATGCACATATATCCTGACCTACATGAGGATATATGCAGTATATATGATAATATATATGCTGCATATAGGCAAAATTGAGGTGCATATATGTGCATATACAGGCCATATAGGTCTCCTGTATTGCTTCTTTATATCCACATATAAGCCCTATATGTACATACAAGATATGTCTTCTATATAGCTCATGGCAGGATCTGGTCATTTTAGCTCATATCTCACTTTGGCAACTGTCATACATGATGCGCTCATATTTTCTATTATCAAGGCAATAACTAAGAACTAACTAAATAAAAAACACATTTTAGAATTTCTGTCGAGTTATCTTCTAATGACCCGAGGCAGGACACGCCCACATGCCAATCAGACAGAAATCAGTCCGGCTAATTTACATACTAGGCCACGCCCCCGGACAAGGAAACTCTTCAGAATGTTCTGGAAAATGGGAGGAGTTTACATTTACCTCAGAGGAAGACTGTGTGGCCCTGACGACGAACGGGAGCATTTTGAAGAGAGAATCCAGGAGGACACACTGGGTAAGTTATTAAGTCTTATATAACTCTTATTCTGATAATAATAAACTAATATTAGTAAATATTTTCCTCACTTCAGCTAGCTCTTGTCAGCTTGTGTGACACATTGGCTTTCAATGCCATTTACATAGTTTAGGTAAATCATGCTAACATGCTGCCTTTCTGTATGTAGCACAAACATATTTCCCGGTGGCTAAGCTAATGCCTTATGGAGTTTACAGATGTTTATAAACGTTTTAATAAATAATCATTTATTATTATTATACTGTCTTATTATTTTTGTCTTTTCTAGATGCTACATTGAAGAAGTGGCCGGCAGCCACCCGAGGGCAGACAGGCACATCTATCAATTCAAAGCTCACGAAGCTGAGAAGGTCCTCAAAATATATATATGTTTTCTTCCTGTTGAGTTTTTTTTGTCTTATTTTTGTTCTTTTACTATTTGATTGTTCTTAAAAAAATAAAAAAATTAAATTTCTACATTTTGGGCTTTTATTTATGTTGTCTAACAGCTATGGATTTTAATAATTTTACTAATATCTAGGTAAAAATATAGGTGCATATATATGCACATAGGTACATATATGCACGTATATATGTACACATATATGTACATATAATATAGGAAAACGGCCAATTTTATATATGTCACATATGTCTATATGGGTACATATATGCAGGCACACATATATGTACGCATATATGTACATATATGTACATATAATATAGGAAAACGGCCAATTTTATATATGTCACATATATGTCTATAGGTACATATATGCACGCATATATGCACGCGCACATATATGTACGCATATATGTACATATATCTACATATAATATAGGAAAACGGCCAATTTTATATATGTCACATATATGTCTATAGGTACATATATGCACGCATATATGCACGCGCACATATATGTACGCATATATGTACATATATGTACATATAATATAGGAAAACGGCCAATTTTATATATGTCACATATATTAAAAACCTATATCAAACCTATATTAAAACATATATGTTTTATATAGGTTTTTTCCGTGTGGGGGAGGAGGCGTCGCAGTTATTCACAATGATAATTTGACTATTGTACAAAAACACGGACACAAATTTAATTCATTTGAAATTCTTTATAGTAACATAAGTGTATTTAACTATATTAAGTCAGCTCAGTCGATCCCGCTAATTGTCATTTACAGACCTCCAGGGCCGTACTCGGAATTTCTTAGTGAATTTGCAGATTTCCTCTCAAACCTAGTCATTTCTGTAGACAAAGTGTTAATTGCTGGAGATTTTAATATTCATTTTGAAAACCCAGAAGACCCTCTGAGAACTGCATTTATGTCTATACTGGACTCGGTAGGAGTAAATCAGTGTGTAGTAGGACCCACTCATAAAGCAGGTCACACTTTAGATTTAATAATATTATTTGGATTAAGTATAAGAAATTTATTCACAATACCACTATCTGAAGTTATCTCAGATCACTATCTTGTCTCATTGCAAGTGTGTCACAATAATAATGTACACACAGCGCCGCGCTACCGTATGAAACGTACATTCACATCAACTACCAAACAGAGTTTTATCAGTAATCTCCCAGAGTTCCCAACTTCGATTAGATCACCGTCTGACCCCACAGAACTCGATCAGGCGACTGAATATTTAAAGTCGACATTTCGCTATACCCTAGATAATGTAGCTCCAGCCAAAAGAAAAATTATTAGAGATAAAAAACTTGCTCCCTGGTATAACGATCACACGCGCACTTTAAAACAGACCGCTCGGAAATTAGAACGTAAATGGCGTCAAACTAAATTACTAGTATTTCAAATAGCATGGAAGGAGAGCATCCTGAACTATAGAAAAGCTCTTAGTGTAGCTAGATCAACATATCTCTCCACTCTTATAGAAGAAAATAAAAATAATCCTAGATTCTTATTTAATGCTGTAGCCAAATTAACCAGAAATAAGACCACTGCAGAAATCTCCACAACAACATCATGCAATAGTGAGGACTTCATGAACTTTTTTAATAATAAAATTGTAAATATTAGGCATAAAATTGAGGTTTTGAAACCGAACAATGTAATTGATGCAGATGTTAATCTAGCCATGTCAGACCAGAACCTAGAATACTTTACTCCCCTTGAAGAGAATGAACTAATTTCACTCATCTCTTCTTCAAATTCATCAACCTGTATATTAGATCCTGTACCGACACATTTTCTTAAACAGATAGTACCAGCAATAATAGAACCCCTGTTGAGAATAATTAATTCTTCACTCAGCATTGGATATGTTCCAAAATCTTTTAAATTAGCAGTTATCAAACCAATAAATAAGAAACCTGACCTCGACCCCTGTCAGCTGTCCAGTTACAGACCAATATCAAACCTCCCCTTTATCTCTAAGATCCTGGAAAAGATAGTAGCGGAGCAGCTATGCTCATATATACATAGGAATGGCATACATGAACTGTATCAGTCAGGATTTAGGCCTCATCACAGTACAGAGACAGCGCTCGTTAAAGTAGTAAATGACATTCTATTGGCCTCTGATCAGGGTTGTGTAACTATGCTTGTATTACTTGACCTCAGTGCAGCTTTTGACACTGTTGATCACGCTATTCTTCTTCACAGATTAGAAAATGTAGTGGGAATTAAGGGTACAGCCCTCTCCTGGCTCAGATCCTATCTGACCCATCGTTATCAGTATGTAGACTTAAATGGTGATTATTCTGCATGTTCTCTAGTGGAGTTTGGCGTTCCGCAGGGTTCAGTTTTAGGTCCACTGCTTTTTTCCCTTTACATGCTTCCTCTGGGCAACATAATCCGTAAGCATGGTATTAGTTTTCATTGTTATGCTGATGATACACAGTTATATGTCTCAGCAAAACCTGATGAGAAAAAACAGCTTACTAAAATTGAGCAATGTGTGCAGCACATAAGAAATTGGATGCTAACTAACTTTCTTTTGCTAAATCCGGATAAGACAGAAGTTCTAGTCATAGGACCGCATACAGCTAGGAGTAAAATTTTAGATCATACCGTAACTTTAGATGGCCTTTCTGTTCCATCAAATGCAACAGTGAAAGACCTTGGTGTGATTATTGATTCCAGCCTTTCATTTGAAGCACATGTAGATAATATTACCAGGATAGCATTCTTTCACCTCAGAAATATTGCCAGAATAAGAAATTTATTGTCGCTAAACGACGCAGAAAAACTAGTTCATGCTTTTATCACCTCTAGGTTGGACTATTGTAATGCCTTACTGTCTGGTTGTTCAGCTAGATGCATAAATAAGCTTCAGCTAGTCCAGAATGCAGCAGCGAGAGTCCTCACCAGAACCAGAAGATATGAGCACATCACCCCTATCTTATCTTCACTCCATTGGCTCCCTGTGAAATTTCGCATTGATTTTAAAATACTACTCTTGACATATAAAGCATTAAATGGTCTCGCGCCGCAGTACCTGAGCGAACTGCTAGTGTCTTACGATCCGCCACGCCTACTTCGACCAAAGGATGCAGGCTGCTTGTCAGTACTGCGTATTATGAAAAATACATCAAAATTATGGAATAGTCTTCCAAATAGTGTTCGGGACTCAGACACAGTCTCAGTGTTTAAGTCCAGGCTAAAAACCTATTTATTTAGCCGAGCATTTTTATAAATAGATTTGCCATAGGTAAAGGAGCAGATCTGGGGGACTCATGGACGTAGAGTATTATGGTGAACTGGTATGTTTGGATGCTGTCTTCCTCACTCTCGTTGATCACTCAGGTTTGCTGACGGTGAGGGGATTGTTTGCTTTACATGTCAGGAAGCCCTCATGTTTGTGTTTCCTTCTGGCTCTCCCTTTTAGTTATGCTGTCATAGTTAGTCCTGCCGGAGTCTCTGCTTGAACGCTACAGTTAATATACATTCACATTATACATTGTGTGACTGTGACCATACCTAACTGCCATCTCTCCTCTTCTTCTCTTTCCCCCCCTCTTTCTTTTTCCTCTCTCCTCCTGTCCCCCCCTTTCACTCTTTCTCTCTCTCTCTGTCGAGCTACACATGTCGTTCCTGAGCTGCCAGTGATCCAGACTCCCTCTGCCCTCCGGACCTGTCTGACCCATCCTGGTGCCCCGCTTCTGGCTGAAGATCTCGTCACATGGATGCCCCGTGTGTCTCTCTGGGATGCGTCTGGTGTCTGGGAATGATTCTCTCTACCTAGAAAATGGTTCTGGCCTTGACTGGTGTTGGCAACTGTTTCTCTGGGGACTTGACAGTTCGATAGTTCATGACTGGAACTTCTTACAAGTCTACCTGGGTCTTCAATAACTACCTGGACTCCATATTAACATCAATTAACATCAGCTATTATAGCTGAACTGCCTCCCACCCTACACACTGTATAAATGCAGATCATTTACTGCTTTTTGTTTCACCCAAATGAGGATGGGTTCCCTGTTGAGTCTGGTTCCTCTCAAGGTTTCTTCCTCTTACCATCTCAGGGAGTTTTTCCTTGCCACTGTCGCCCTCGGCTTGCTCACCAGGGACAAACTGACCATTTTGATTCATACAAATTCACATTTCATACAAACCTAAATAATTCTTTTGACTATGTAAAGCTGCTTTGCGGCAATGAAAATTGCTAAAAGCGCTATACAAATAAAATTGAATTGAATTGAAATATGCTGTAGTTGGAATAGTAAATATAATGTTGTATTGGGGTCATTCATTCATTCAATTCTATCCTGTTAATCAAATATTATGGTATTGTGTCAACATAATTCTAACTTTCAAAAATAATACTACTACTAAGGATATTTCAACATCTGTAATGTTGCCATAGTAACGCTACTACTATATTGTGATAACCAGAAAGCTCTGCTGGGTCGCCCTGCACTAGTGCACTATAGCATGAGAATGTGTTTCTGATCAAAACTCCAAAGCTCTTCTGTACTGTACAATGAGTCGCTGTGGATATTGCCATCGACTAAACACCATAAACCTAATCAACATGTGTTTAAACAAATGATATAATCTACCATCGATCAAGAGATTTATTAATCTTCTTGTGCATATATTTACACACACTTAGCATCTTGGATTGTGCATAAACCAATTATTAACAATAATGAATATGATCTTATGGTCTTGAATACAGACGAGTACAATTCATGTTTTTGTGCTGCATTTTTGTTCCGTTTGTTATTTTTGAGTAGGAGGGAGGAAGCATTGAGGTTAAACAACATGGTATAATCATGCTTTCCCACACAGACCGGAACAAATCCTACTGTACCTCAAAGCTATGATTGCCATCAAACATTTGAAAAGGCGGAAAAACTATCACACCTTGTATGGCATTATGTCTCAGGTTCACATTCCGTAAGTGAACCTAACACATCCTGACCACTGGTATGATTTTGTGTTTGTCCTTGCGGCCCTGCTCTTCCACATTTATGGCGTTTCCAGTAAGCGTCTTACATTTTATCTGAGCAGTCGGGGGTTAAGGCCCCACCGGTGGGAACTTGGTGCTGAGGTTTGAACCTGTGACCTTCCGATCAGTACTCCAACACTTTACCTATAGAGCTACTCCTGACCCTGCGTTGCAGTAACACTATGTTCATATGGACGAACAAGGACCAGCACGACTGCATAGGGTGAGAATTTGTTGTTAACTTGGAACCTTTTCTTCATTTTCCCTTTATTTCTGCAGGTAGTTTCAGGTACTGGGTAATTTTTGTGGTCTGATTTAATACATTCTCTGTTTAATTATTAAATATAAATGTTTCTTAGAATTCACAGAAATACATACTGTTTTAAAAACATGCAGCTTCTCTACCAATACCTTAGAGTTCACAGCCACATGTCCGGGAGATTTATTGCTCTGTTCTGTGTATTCTTTGTCTTGTGCTCATCTCACACTGTTACATGTTCACCATGGCCCTGGAGACACGGCATTTCATTCCAGCAGTATACGAGCTGTAAAGAGGAACGACAATAAAAACGCACTTGACTTGATCTGACTATATAACTTACTCTACTTAGTGACAAATGAGCGTGCTGCTCCATTTTACGGCTTAACTACCTGCCTAATGACTACAACTCCATACAGAAACGCTCATATGTTGTCTATCTGAGATTGATTCTCTGTACAAAATGCAAAATACATAATACAAGTCAAAGCAGAACTTTTAATTGTGCAGAATAACAGAACCCAGTTCTGAGAGTAAAAACTCCCTCTGTTTCTATGTATAATCCCCTGATACACTAATGCACTTATCCCAGGGTCTCACTAGTGCACGTCTGAAACGCTGGCCTCCCAGGAACTCCCTTAAGGGCTTTTCCAAACATGTAGAAATGGCTTGGAGCTATACTACTGTTCTACAGTGCTTGTCCATGGGGGGCCTGGAGCCTATCCCCGGAGAGGCAGGGTACACCCTGGCCAGGGTGCCAATCCATCGGGGTGCGTTTTTTTTTTTTACATGATAAAACAAACTAAAATACCAGCTTCAAGACGGTCTGATTCTGAACAAACTCTAGCATGGTTAGATGTCAGTCAGAAAGAGGTTTAACACTGAACTGCAGAAGGAGAACTGAACCTGAAAGGGCGTAAATCTAGACAAAAACATTTATACAAGTTGCTCTTGTTACAATCAGCGAAAACAGTCAGTGAGGTACGACTTACCTAGTTATTAGTGTTTTGGTCTCTATTTGAATAGACTTTAATCATTTATGTCTATTTCTTGAAGGAGAAGTTTGGGTTCTTTCAAGGCTGTCATAAACTGAGGTGTGTATAAGTACATTACCAAGAGGTCTTAGATCGTTGTAAATTTTCCTGCTCTGCACATCAACCGTGAAGATTATATAAAGTTTATATGAAGCTTCTGCAGTCGCACTGAGCTAAACTGAGCTGGTAAAATTACACTGATTTAGTTCAGATTTTACTCAACCCTTAACTCAGAAATAGACGTATAACTTATTCTACGTCAATCTAATCTAAAACTGATATTTATCCAAAAAGATAAAAAAATTTCCAAACAGCCTTTTCTCTCTGCTGGGATTTTATAGCTTTGTACTGCACGAACCTGGCTGTGTAATAGCTGACTGTCTTATTAACACAATGCTGTAGATGTATTTTATTAAAATGAGTTCTTTTTTTTCTAAAACAAAACAAGTGACAAGAATATTTTTGGAAACCTATTTTTTCCCCCTTGCTGTTCCTTTTCAGTCGGCGTGTCAGCTCCATGCCAGTGTGTCAGCTCTGTGTTATCCATGCTCAGGTGATTGATGTAACAACCCGAATAAAATAGCAAACAAACCAAAATGATCGATTTTTCGCTTGTATTCGACTCGATTACTCGACTAAAGAGAAGCAATGAGCCACCGAGCTCACTGACACCGTTCCTTCTTGGAACGAATCTTATTTCGGCTTTTTTTTCCCCTATTTAATGTCATGCGAGCCAATTAGGTAGCGTATTGTTTGAGCATGGGCAGCTGTGTGCTTTCTGTCTGACTTCACAAGCCGAAGAAGACAATTTGGCTCTGTGACACGGTTCAAAGAGAACCCGAGACATTCACAGATGGGAAGAGGGCTCAAACATGAAACGAGTCAACAGTGTAAGAAAGGCAGAGAGAAAATAATAACAGCGCAGACGATAACAGAGCTAGAGGTGATTATACGGCGGGCCTCGCAGGTCCACCATCGTAGGAGAAAAAAAAACAAAAACAAAAGCTTGATTTTAACAAGCTGTCCAGTATGTTCTCGTCTTCTCCTGCACTGAGAACAGAATTCATTCTTCCTTGCTTGGACATATCGTGGTCTTTATATAACATTAATGTCTACTGTACACTATGATGCTGAAGTTATGGGATGCCCTGTGTTGGTGCCACAATTCATGGGTACAGGGATGTGTATACAAACACTAAGCATCACATCCATTTTCAATCTGAATTCCATTAATATTAATTTAAAATATTTGGAATAACAATATTTAATTCAAATGCCGCCCCACGTTGAGGAGTCAGTCTGACTGTACTATACGCTACATGCTAACATTCCAGACACATCATGACAACAGCCAAGTGATTAAAGAGGAGCTTTGCACTGCGCTGTCAGCCTATAACTTCACTTAATTGGCTAAAATGAGATTCAGGAATGATGGATTTTGAAAACTGTCAGCCTTGTTTGCCGAAGGACACAGCCGCCTGCAAAGTGCCGTGCATATTAAGTCCAAAGACCTCCACTTAGCGTGTAAAACAGGCAGTCCACGCAATTATCCCTCCACCTCCGAGGCATGCAGATCACTGCTAAAGGTGACGCAATTAAGAATGGCTTCTCGTTGCCTAATGGGAGAAGTGACTGTTTTTTTAATGCTGGAATATTTCATGGCTCAAAGCTCTGACCGTAATACGGCTCTTGGACTTCTTTTCCAGCAGTTTAATGAGCCATTTGATCCTAACCTTCACTTTAAACTAATAGCAGGAAGGCAAAACTCAAAGACTGGACCTTAGAAGGCATGATAAGCATGGCTCTGTTTAACTTGCTAATAAGATTTTAAAATTAGCAATGAAGTTTGTTCGATATTTCCAGAAATTCAATGTACTGTTTTATCTGGCACTCTGGGATTTCGGAGGAGACCTCGTAGAATAAATGAGTACTCTTCTCGGCACTGATGACATCGTGTCTAAACAGCGATCAACTCAGGTATGATTACTTCCATGTTTGATTTGATTCGTGCTCGAGTACGCTGTATCGCTCCTGAGACCACTTTTTATCGGTGGAATCGGTTTCCCGGTTCGGTTTCCCGGTTCCCGAGGGTTTAAAATGAATTAGACTTTGGGCTTCAAGTGTTTTTTTGGAAACAATCCCGGGGCCCTAATCTGAAAGCCCCCTAAAGGTCATTAAAAAAAAAAAACCTAGCGTGATCAAACAAAACCACACAACATGAACTCCAACCAAAACATGCATACACTGCTCATTAAAATAAAAGTATTGTACATGCGGCAATCATACATTTAAACCAACATATTAAATATTAATGTATAAACATTATTATTGTTGAGCAGCTTTTTACAAGAGAGTTCTTCCCCTGAAGATGCAGCTGCTTAGTCTTAGCCTTTTGTTAAATTCTCGCTGGATTATTGCATTTACACAACCAACAGCACAGGTTACACAGCTTTACAGTGCTTATTGAACACTTTCAGTAGTTTTAATGCTTTTAAAATATTCTTCTTTTTCTATTCAATTTTTTTGAGTTTATAGGCAGTTGATGCAATTCTGCCACCTACTGGACTGGAGTGTGGAGCAGGAAAATAATTGCTTTGTACAAGAGATGACATTTAAACAATCAGTTATGCAACATGGGTCATTTAAATATTTAATTAATATCACTATTAATTAAATATTTAAAGTGCAGTAGCTTTAAATACTTTAAATTCTGTAAGAAGTATAGCTGCTCTAGACAAATCGGACTCAAACATTAGTGCTTCTGCATCAAATTGAATCAAAAACCGCATCGTACAAATTAAATCAAGTCGAGCCAAGTAGGCATGAAACGGCGTTCCTCCAGGACTACGGTGCTATAAACTGTACATTCAACATAAATTAACAAAAACTAATTAGCCCACTAGGACACCTAATTAGCTGATTATCTAGGACAAACCAAATTTACACCATAAATTATCAAACAACTTTTCTAAAGTACTATACAAAAAGATATTACTATACAAAAGATAACACACGACAACATAAAGTGCACGAGCAAATGTGCAACCAGGAGCAGCAACACGACAAATCGAGTCGAATCAAATCGCCAGTCAGGCCCTGATGATTCACAGCTCTACTGATTACTCTAATGTCTTCACCTGGTTTTGTGTAAAAACCCATAATGAGTCTGTTGTATTATTCAGTGCACCTGCTGTTACTTTTCTTTTTTTGCCAACACTTGTCAAGTTTCCCTGCATCACTGAGTTATGTTTTCTGTTCTGAACTTGACATGGATCTTGATTATGGATTATTCTTTCGTGACGCTGCCTCCCAGTAGCTCTCCATAAGAAAACTCTAAGTACAATTACTCATACAGTACATAATGGGTCCTACAGTATTCTGGATACACCTATAAAGCATGGAACCAGCTGGAAACCAAATGTCTCAGACTGCTGGCTTACATTTATGAAGTTTTCTTAAATGTAAAAAAAAGAAAAAAAATCAAAGACAAATCAATCTCCAAATATCTCTAACATTTCTCAAGCTTTTGAGATCCATTAATGATTTTATGTTATTTTGTATTTGGTACGTATTTTTCATATTTGGCCATGTGAGTATTTTGTGAGATATGGACAGGAATGTTTCTGGAGTAACATTTCTATTAAACTAACACAGGTCTCTTTATGAAAGCTCTTGCTCTGGGTTACAGGACGACTCGGTCCATTTATTTTCTCTACAGGTACCCCGTCAATCTCACTCACTGTCTCTCAGTCTCCTTACTACATTTACTTTCTCTATTTTCAGTGGTATAATCATCTTAAACATATAGCAACTTTAAAAAAGTGACAAATTACTCATCTCTGGTGGAACACAGAAAGAACTGAATGACTTCTTCCTGTGGTGTGTAAACAAAATGGTTACTATTTTCATTGTAAAGGAAGGACATGGAGCTGATAATGACACAGGGACTACGAAAAATGCCACTATTGCTGGAAGGGAGGGAACGATTGGCATGACATTGAAAAGGAAAATTACACTTTTTTATGATTTTCGCATGAGACAGGACAGCGGGGCCTCAAAATGTCAAACGTGTTAATGGATTGTCAATCATTTTAACCAGACAACAAACTGGTAAATAGATTTGCATGCTGTGGAGTGTATCCTGTACAGACCAACAGAAACAAGAAGGAAACAATGGAAACAGAGCTGATGAGAAGAACAGTATATCAGGCAGCAATAACTCAACCAACTCATGGTTTGAAATACACCCAGATCTAACATACAGTGTTTCAGATTTCTGGGAAAAAACTGACAATGAAAGTTAATTTCCACGAGCATTTCCACTTTCTGAGCTGCAAGTGATGTGCAGTATTAACATAAGGCCTAAAAGCTGTATTATATGGTTAGGGTTTGCAATACTGTGTCAGGAGATTAGTGGGATATACCAGAGCTAAAACATTTAGGAAAATAAAAGTCTTATGCAGGAGTTTGTCTTCAGTTATTAAATTAAAACTCGCACAGGACAGCCAACTAACAACAAGCTCCAACAGTCCGATCTAAAAAGCATCACAGCATCTACTGGTTTCTTTAGCGTCATGTCACATTTGAGCAGTTTTTTTTAAATAGCCTTAAGTAACTTTAACGATGGAACCTACATTAAAATCACAAGAGTAAAATCAACAGCTGTAACATAGCAAATCAACATTAGTACAGTATTTCTCATTTCCGTTTGTTTCTTCCTTATTTAAACACACACACACACACACGCACACACACTCTCTCCCATCCCTGGTCTACTGTCGATTAGTCGAGTCTGTGCTCCAATCTGATCTGAGATTCTGATTCTGATAGTTGATGCTCACGGATTTCTGTGCACCAAGACCTCAGGATGAAATGGATGAAGAGTGAAATAAATAAAAACAAAAAAAAAACGATTCAACATTTTCATTTGACACTTAATTATCAATGTTTAATGTTAAATATTTAACTATTAATTGACTCATTAATTAACACTTATTGATTGATTATTAATGCAAATTGTTACTTTATTTCATACTAACTCCACAGGTTTTAAACTAGAGCAATAAGCTTGCTACTGTTATATTAATATACGTTTGTTTATATCTAATATGCAAATATACTAAATATTAAATGAATATGTGTGTTGGTTTAAGGCAAGGGCGGAGTTGAAAGAGACCGGTCATGCAAGGTAACAAATGTGGAAAGCTCGAGAGGATGGTGAGTGTTCCTCCATTTTAGTCCATGGCAGAACCACAACATCACATTAGCTTCTCAGGGAGCAGAGTGGATGGAGTGTTTTGCACCATAAAATATTATGAGAGCCATTACAAAAGCCATCAGCTTTCGCCACTTCAGCAAGATAATGACTGAGATAAAGATCGGAAGAGAGAAAACGAGAGAGAGAGAGAGAAAGAGAGAGAGAGAGAGAGAGGCCTTCTTTCAGATGAAGGGTTTCACTTTGCACATAATATTGTTATATAATTTAATGAGTCTGTGTGCACAATCAGGATCAGCACTTTTACTTTGATTCAATGTCACAACATCGTCTGAGATACGAGAATTCATTTATTCTATCAGGGGTAATTGTGAGCATGCCAACTGGGGCATCCAAGGAATCGAGCTGGGCACGTTCAGTTAAACTGGGCTGCTGAGCATGAAATATTACAATATGGAGTTCATTGTTCCTTTAGAAATGTCCTTTAGGGTAATTTTTTTTTTCATTTCACTCACTTGAGATGTTGCAGCACTGAATTAGAAATTAGCTTTTAAATAATATAGAAACCAGTATTCTCCATTATTACTTCCTGTGGAATAAAAAATATGACCGATAATTAAAACTGTGATGGTAGGAACAGACATCTTCTCAGATAGATAGATAGATTTCATTTTAACAATACAAAACAATCAGAGAGTGCAGGTGTGATTCTGGAGGTACCTGACATAAGCAGGAAGTTTGAAGTTTTGTTTTTTGTTCATGCATTAAAAGCAGCAGTGAGTTGAACTTACGGTAAAACACGTATTCGGTGTAGCTGGACCACAGCTTGTCGTCGGCGGTGTGCTGGCTGCCCCCGGAGGCGGTGAGGGACGAGTTGCACGCCACCATGTGGAAGCCGCACTCGGAGAGTACGTCGAAGGCGCGCTCGAGCTGCTTGAACTTGAGATAGAAGCGCGAGGTGTAGCGCTCGGGGGTCCGGTCCGGGTCGCGGCTCTCGTTCAGCGTCTCCCCGAACACCTCTTTGGCCAACGCGACGCGCCCGCACACCATGATCCGGGGCACGCGCCTGAACCGGGCGTCCGCCTGGCCCTCTCGGGTCGCCGCGCACGAGCCGCGGTAGCCCACCGTCAGGAAGCCGCTTTTCCTGTCGGCTGGCACGAGCGACGGGGGTGGGCACGCGCGGTGGTCGCTCCCCAGCGAGCCGTCCTCGTAGTCGCTGTGCGCGCACTCGTCCGGACTGGGCTTCACCTCGTCGGGCGTCAACAGTCTGACCAGGTCGGGCAGCTGGAAGTACTCCGCCTCCTTCCTCAGGCGCGCTTTCTCGGGGAAGTGATCGGGCAGCACCACCTGTCTGTCCCGCAGGAAGTCCAGCACGTAGCGGAACAGGAAGCCGTCACGGTCGATGAAGTACCGACCCTTCGGGTCCCGCGCGAGATCGGGCACCGCGGGGCTTTTCGGCGAGAAGATTTTACCCAGCAGGGACCCGGGGTGGCTCACCAGCGTGGCGTGGCGCGTGTAGTACACCTGACCCCCCACGTTCAGCTCCAGAACGTCTGGGAAGCAGTTCAGGGCGCAAGAGGGCTCTTTGGTCGCGGGCTGAGTCCTACAGTTCCCGCTCAGAGACATAGTCTCAGTCATCAGGAGAGGAATAATAACAATAATAATAATAACAATAATAATAACAATAATAATAATATTAATACGTTTCCTCCAACAAGCTGTCACACGAACTCACTCTTCATCATGACATCAAGAAGCATTTGCAGTTTAAACAAATCTCACTCCTTCCTGAAATGTTTAGGTTTAAAGATGATTTCTGTTCTGACTCTCCAAACAGGTAAGATGGGAGGAAACACCCCTCCATAAATCTGAGTAAACCCTCGATTCGGTCATGAGGATGTGGTTTCGGCTTCAGGAGAGCTTCCCTTATAAGAGCCTCAGGAGATATTCATAAGAGCTTCCTTCATACGAGCTTCAGGAGAGCTTCGCAGGCGTCTGAGCACAGAATTAGGACGAGATTGCGCCTGTGTGTGTGTGTGTGTGTGTGTGTGTGATTTTCCAAAGAGTAGTCTGGCTCACCCGCTGGCGCACTGAGTGAACCGGGAACAGGATACATCAGTGTTGTTTGTAGAAGTGAAGGTAAAAACACCGAGTCCAGTAAGAATACCTCTCCACCAAACGCCGGATGAAAGTTTGGAGCTGAACCCCCCCAAACCCCGCCGACGTCCCGGTGCTGAAACTTAAAGAGCGAGCGGCGCGTGCGGACAAGCCAGAGCCAGCATCACTCCTCCTCTGCTCCACATCACTCTCCTCATGTGGGTTAGTAGATTTCTCTCTAACGCCTCTCTCTCTCTCTCTCTCTCTCTTTCCGACCTACGTGCCCGCGCCCACCATGGAGACGCGCGAGAGCGCGGATCGGATGGAGCTCCTTTTTCCCGCTCAGGGTGGTGCCGGTCTAAAAAAAAACAAAAAAGAAAAAAAGAAAAGGAGGAAAAAAGCATCAGCTGATGTTGCCTCAGCGGTTTAGGAGGCAGGATAAAAACATAATGGCTTATGAAGAATTACATCATCTTAAAGGAGTAGGCGCGCGGACCGGATATAGTCTGACGCGCACGAGCCTGGATTTATAATCTCTAATCCTTACTGGCTTTAATCATTTTTCTTTTTTGTTCGCACATTTATTGGACTTTCTTTTCCAATGATTCTTCTCTTTTTATTATTATTTTGTATAATGCTGAATTGTGAAAGTTGTTGAACCCTAAGCCGCATACAAACCTCCTGTTTGTTTCAGCACCATGGACAAAGACACTTTAATACCAGCTAGCTCTTAATATCCTTAACAAAAAAAGAAATCTCATAAACAATACTTCCTGCAGATTTTTTTTCCATCTTCATCTTCTGCATGCCGCTTCCTGTGAGCGTGCATTAGTGTGTAAAGTAGACAGAGTGGCGGCTCGTTCCACAAGGGCAGGTCATCATTAATCTTCATAAAGTCCTCATTCAAAACTCCATGCATTTTTAATTCATTTGAAATACTAATGGCCTCTTTTAAATGACCAATGATTTGAAAGTGTCACCATTTGACCAAAAGGCAGATGTTCTGTTGATTTGTTCACCTTTCTACATGTTGAGTGACCACTGTCCCAGTTGGCACCTTAAAGTTATTATTGTCCCTAGTGGTCAAATATAGGAACTTAAAAAAAGGTCCACTGTGGCAGGAATTACACTGCCCCATGATCACACTATAAACATTTTCCATGTTGGAAGAGCATTGGACAGGGCACTTAATGACAAGGATGATTTGGTTTTATGCCAAATTAAGTTAGCATAAAATAATCTGACGCCATAAAAAGCTTGATTTATAGCAAATAATCAGAATTAAATATAATAGATTTATATAAACAAATGCACAGGGTATATCCAGACACTTTATGTACAGAATGATGTACAGAACCATTTTCTATCATAAGATATATTATTATTAAATAAACGATTATATGATAATATAACAGTTCATCCAGAAAGTATTCACAACGCATCACTTTTTCCACATTTTGTTATGTCACAGCCTTATTCTAAAATGGATTAAATTATTATTTTCCCCTCAGAATACACCCTACACACAACACCACATAGTGATAACATGAAAAACATTCACTTGGGATTTTTGCTAATTTATTAAAAATAAAAAAACTGAGAAAGCACATGTACATAAGTATTCACAGCGTTTACAAAAATTGAGCTCAGGCGCATCCTGTTTCCCCTGATCATCCTGTTTCCCCTGATCATCCTTGAGATGTTTCTGCAGCTTAATTGGAGACCACCCGTGGTAAATTCAGTTGATTGGACATGATTTGGAAAGGCACACACCTGTCTATATAAGGTACTACAGTTGACAGTTCAACCTTCCAGAAGGCCAACCATCTCTGCAGCAATTCACCAATTAGGCCTATATGGTAGAGCGATCAGACGGAAGCCACTCCTTAGTAAAAAGGCACACGGCAGCCAGTCTGGAATTTGCCAGAAGGCACCTGAAGGACAAAATTCCCAGGTCAAAATTCCCAGGTCTGATGAGACAAAGATGAACTCATTGGTGTGAATGCCAGGTGTCACGTTTGGAGGAAACCAGGCACCGCTCATCACCAGGCCAAAAAATCCCTATAGTGAAGCATCATGTTGTAGGGATGTTTTTCAGCAGCAGGAACTGGAAGACTAGTCAGGATAAAGGGAAAGATAACTGCAGCAATGTACAGAGACATCCTGGATAAAAACCTGCTCCAGAGCACCCTTGACCTCAGACTGGGGCGACGGTTCATTTTTCCGCAGGACAACGACACTAAGCACACAGACAAGATATCAATGGAGTGGCTTCAGGACAACTCTGTGAATGTCCTTGAGTGGCCCAGCCAGAGCCCAGACTTGAATCCGATTGAACATCTCTGGAGAGATCTTAATATGGCTGTGCACCGACACTTCCCATCCAACCTGATGGAGCTTGAGAGGTTCTGCAAAGAGGAATGAGCGGAACTGGCCGAGGATAAGGTGTGGCAAGCTTGTGGCATCATATTCAAAAAGTCTTGAGGCTGTAATTTCTGCCAAAGGTGCATCGACAAAGTATTGAGCAAACGCTGTGAATACTTATGTACATGTGATTTCTCCGTTTTATTTTTTTTACATTTTTAATAAATTTGCAAAAACCCTAAATAAACTTTTTTCATGTTGTCATTAAGGAATGTTGTGTGTAGAATTCTGAGGGACAAAAAAATATTTAATCCATTTTAGAATAAGGCTGTGACATAACAAAATGTGGAAAAAGTGATACGCTGTGAATACTTTCCGGATGCATTGTATCATGAACATTAGCTCTTCCCAGGGCTGAACTGGTAATCTGGCATACTGGCTATTTTTCTGGTGGGCTGACACATTTTGGAGCCAATACAATGTATTATTAGGATTTTTTTTAGCCAAGGACTGGCTCATCAATTAAGGACAGTTACAGTACATTTACATTTAGGCATTTGGCAGACACTCTTATTCAGAGCAACTCACAAAAGTACTTAAGGGGTGGGGGTTAACCCAAGTACTGAAGAAACAGTTATGGTTTGAGTCATGGTTTAAAGAAGAAAGAATTTCACTAAACTTAAACTTAGAGGAAGTTCATTAGACCACCTAGGTGCCAGAACAGAAAAGAGTCTAGATGCATGTCTTCCTCAATCCCTGAGTGACGGTGGGTCCAGCCAAGCAGTGCTGGAGGATCAGAGGAAACGCGGTGCGAGGTGTGATTAGACTTGAGAGGTAAGTGGGTGCTGGGCTGTTTTTAGATTTGTAGGTGAGCATCAGGCTTTTGAATTTGATGCAGCAGCTACAGAAAGCCAGTGCAGGGAGCGGAGAAGTGGGGTGGTGTGGGAGAACTTGGGAAGGTTGAAAACGAGATGTTTAGCTGAATTCTGGATCAGCCGCAGAGGACAAATGGTGGACAGAGGGACTGAACAAGCGCCTGAGCAGCCTGTGTAGAAGGAAATGGGCGGATTCTTCTGGCATTGTAAAAAAAGAAGAAATCTACAAGAGCGAGTAAGGTTGGAAATGTGTTTGGTTTTAAATTGGAGTACAGCGTTTTAGAAGTTGGATATGTCTGAATTGTTTTGAGATAACAGGTTTTTGTGAGCTGATAGCTGCTACCTGGCTTTGAAAGTAAAACAAAGCATAAAAAGGCTTGAAATATTTGATTTTTATTTATTTTAGAATTATATTAGTGAAAAAATCTTTCCACAGTTCACAATATTCTGATTTATTTTCAGATGTACTGTATATGGCTGGTGTCCAAGTGGAACGATTCGCTGGCTGGACCAAAAATGACTGGGCTGTCCCAGGACTTTTCGTCCTCGTCCAGTTCTAGCCCTGGCTCTCCTGCATGCTGTACTGATGACATTAAACACATCTGCTTTCTCAAACACAATCAAACACATCTGAATACTCACCAGCCTCTTTATTAGGAACACGTACACCTGCTTTGTTGTGCATTTATCCATACAACCGTTCATATTTTCAAACAGTTTGAAAGCCGTACAGAAAAAACCTAGTGCAGGTACAGGTCAAGAGCTTTGTTTAATTAGAGTCGGGGAAAATCAAATCATGTGTGTGGCTTTGCTTTAATTTACTGCCAGAGTGTTCAGTCTGTAACATCTGTGTGATATTTATTCTCCGTATGATGAATGAGACTTAAGCATAGGAATAGAAACTCTTTGCAAACATGGTGAGCAGGAAAGCATTTCCCAAAGCTACATCAGACCATGAGATGGACAGGCTACAACAGCAGAGGATTACATTCGTCATTGTCCTCATAACAAAGTGTTACTCTGCCAGCTTCATGCTGAATACAACTGATGAGTGAGAAGCAGCACTGAACGTGTTGCAAACCGATGAAAAAAAAATCACTTGGATCCTCCATCCGATCTGCATGGGCCAGTGTCTAATCCACACCTCTTCAGGCTAGAATGGTGTGTGTGTGTGTGTAACTGTTTCATTAGTTGTGTGGCTCTAGTATAATATTTTTTTTTCCAGCCCTGCATCATTCTGGTGCTATTCTGGAACACACACACACACATACACACACACACACACACACACACATACAAAGCTCCCATGAGAGTGTCAGCCTGCACACAAAACACTGTTGTGCATTAAGGGGTCTAGCTGAGACTTGTCCAAATGAAGTTTCTATGCAGCTAAACCCCCCCCCCCCTCTCTCTCTTCCTCTCTGTCCCTCATCTACATCTCTCATTCTCTCTTTCTTTCTTTCTATTCAAATAGGCCAGGGGTACATTATTGCATGCTTTGTTAATGCTGGATGGAGCAGTGCACCATTTGGTAGAAATGGAAAAAAAAGAGCACACACACATACACACACACACACACACACACAAACACACACACACCCTTAACTGCTGTTCTTTTATGAGCCATTAAGGACTAATAACAATCACAGCAGCACACGGTGTACACAGCAGCGTCAGGCAGCATGTTATAGAGCAGCAGATCTGCCAGACTGCACTGTGGATTAACACAAAGAATAACACAAAAGTGGAAAAAGGAACCAGAAGCCGTGTATTACATTATGAGTGCAATGTGTTTCTACGCCATCGAAAGATCATGTAAATAATATTGTGCAAAAAGTCCTGAGCCCCCATTTTTTTCATATTAAATAAATTTACCTGATGTAGAAACATGGACAAATGTTTTCCCCCCTCGTCTGTTCCAACCCCTCAGCATCAGCATCAGCACCTCCTGATCATCACCTCCTGATCATCTCTCATCATCTGCACCTGTTTCTCACTGGCTCAGGACTTAAGTTAGATGTTTTGATCCTTGAATGATTTAAAGGTCACTGTGTGGCTTAACAAACACAAACACACTCCTCTGAAACGGCTCAGGTACAGGGACTGGAGTGGACATGATGAGAGACACGAACGTCCTGCAGGAACCCTGGAGAACTTATTCCTCAGGACTACATTGAAAAATACATTAAAGTCTGGAGCTTTGGAAGCAAAATATGAAGAAATTAGGGTGTCAAGACTTTTGCACAGTACTATAAACTTGGGATTGTCTAATTAATCAAATACAGCTAATGTGAAAGTAATTTCAAATTAATTATTTGGTCATAAATTGGCTCACTAGCAGAGACCATTTTATTTCCCAGGAGGCTTTAGATCCACTCTCTAAAACACGCCGTCCCTGCCTCGGACTTTCCAGGCGCTGCATGAATATTTTCCAGCCTGTCCATCACAAATCTGAAGGAGCCTGTGAGCGACTTTGTTTGAGTGTTTCCCAGTTATTCCAGAACTTTCTCTGCAGCTGCATGCCTGCATGGCGATGATAAACGCATAAACAGCCTTGGTTTACAGTGTATGCGCTCTGAAGTTTGTTTTGATTTGAGTGATGATTCTTCAGATTGTTGCAGGGAAGCGTTGCCAAGCGGCGTCTCGACTGGAGCGCGGGGAGGTGCCACGCTCAGTCTGACCTCCGCGGGGATTTACTGCCATCAGGCTTGTTTTTGTTTTCTTCTCACAGTCATTTAGTTCCTGACCCTGATGAACACACCGCAGTCCTTTTAAACTGTTGCCGTGGGATTTCTGCAGGAGTGTTTTATTCAGACAAAGAGAACAACTAATCAGAGGGAAAAAAAATCATCCTCTTATGCTTATAATGTATATTAACACTCTTTACTAATGCATTAAAACTACAAATTATTCAACAATAATCACATCCACAACATATATGATTTTCCAGCAGGTACTTACAGCCTTTTCCTTTTTTTCAAAAAAATTTTTGTTTGTTTTTTTATCTTTATTATTAGGCAAGCAGTAGCTATTTTTAACAGTTTAATATATTCCATAAAAGAACAGGCTCCTATTTCTGGTGCTGTATATTGAGAGTTGCATGCTAGGATTTTGAAATCCCATTTCCCCCCTTTATGTCTGCCTGGGTTCTTTTGAGCAAAGTTGAAAATAAATAATTTGCACGACGAGGCTGCGGGAAGCCTCCATGTTGCATGGGCCGGGTGTGTAATTGAGTCAGAGGATGAGGCGCTAAGGGCTTCTGCTTCTGCCAGCTGTGATTCCATTAGAAGCTGCCATGCCTCTGTGGAACAGTCCTCATGATTTCTCATTTTTCACACACACACACACACACACACACACACACACACACACACACACGGCTCTGACTGTCACTCCTCCACTGGATTTTGTGGCATATTCCGCAGTGTGGGTTTTTCATTTCCAGGGGTGTAGGCGTGCTGGTCCTCTTAGGCACTGCTTTTGCTATTTGGCACAAAATGAGAGGTAATTGTTTGGCTAGTGCATCCACACACACACACACACACACACACACACACACACACACACACACACAGCAAACATATTTCCTCATCAGTAAAGTGTCACTCAACAGAATGTGAACATTTCCCTATCAGTTTAGAGTCACACATGCTTTGTACAAATACAAATCTAAATGAATCTTTAAATTAATAAATAAAAAAAACCCACAAATGCTAAAATAATACCGGACACATTACCGACTCAGTAAAGGCTCCAGGCCACCGTGAGTGTAGTGTTATGTGGTCATATGAACTGTAACTGAACTGAATAATTAGAAATAAAGAGCTTCTGTTCATCCATTGGTTGGGGGGGGGGGGGTGGGGGGGGGTAGTGTGCGGCTCTCTCAACCCAGTTTACTAATGATTGGGTTCTGCATTAGTAAGCTACACATTTAAATCAATTAGCAACAATCAAGGGGGGGTGAATATTTATATAAGCATGTTGAGCCATGCTTGAATGTATTTGAAATGTATTTTTGTAAGGAACTCCAGTGTATGTGTCTGTCGTCTGCATGATACAGTACGTGTTTGTTTATAATATTTGAGAATAAAAATTAATGCAGTAACCACACAGTGAGGAGCTGCTCATGTGTTATTGGTCATTATTTTAGTCTGTCCCTCTCTCACAGTGTGTAATCTGGATTTTTACCTAAAACAAGTCTAACACTCCTGCTGTAGTGTCTAATAAATGTATTGCCTGTAACCAATACATACAAAATAATGATGCAATACTTACAGATTTTTCCCCCAAAAATGATACAATAAACAAATCCATTTAAAATACAAATGGCCTGACCACAAAAAGTTAATTCTTTGACCAACTTCAGCTTTAATTACAGTGCACATCATTGTGGCATTGTTTCAACAACCTTATGCAACATTACAACATTTATTTCCGCCCGTAAATGCATTACTTTTTGGCGGAGATCTTGTATTGATCACTGGAGAGTTGAATTGCTTTCACTGGGGTTAAGGTCTCGTCTGTGGTGTCCAGTTCATGTGTAAAAGATTATTCCTCTTTCTCCCAGAACCACTCTTTTACAATCTGTTAAAAGTCCTGGAACACACTCCGTCCCATCAGTGAAGAAGATGAAACCCTCCATAGATGTCATCCTCTGGTGGTTCAGTACATTCAGGTGGTCAGCTGACTTCATTTTATTGCCCCATAACGTTACTGAGTCTAGACCTGAGTAACTGATCAACCCCAGATCATAACACTGTCTCCAGAGGCTTGTACAGTGGACACTATGCATGATGGGAGCATCGCTTCATGTCCTTCCCTTCTCACCCTGACACGCCCATCACTCTGGGATAGACTCAGTCTGGACTCATCAGTCCTTTCTCCATCACATGACCTTTCATGGTCACATGACCTTTCTCCATCACTCCAAAGTCCAGTCTTTATGATCCCTAACAAACTGAAGCCTTTTTTTCTGATGAGTAAGTCTTTTTTTGTGATCCAGTAATTTCAGCTTTATCTCCTTAGTTGTTGTCTTTGCTTGATGCTGGATGTTGTGGCGTGCACCGGTGATGGACGTGTGCCTCAATCTGTTGTCGCTCCTTGCTCACTCCGCAGACTTGCTAAGTAGGTGGCCTTCCCTTCCGCATTATAAAAACAAGGCGGAGAGTTAAGCTCAAAGTCGTGCTGCAGACGCTAAACCTGGTGATGAATGCAGAGACCTGCATAAGCTCACGCGGTACTTTCGCTCTTGTGTAGAGAGCCACCAAAGAGGAAAATGCCCCATTGTGCTTCATGTTAAGGCCCCCATTCTTAACTAGGAAAGCCCCCAGGCATCACGACGGACTCCCATCTGTGGCCACGCCCAAGGAGAGCTGTGAGGGCCTGTTGGTCAGTCAGCGAGATGAGCAGTTCAAGGGTGCATACAGAAGCTGGTCCACTCTGCCACTCTGCCCACCGCCATCGCTCACCAGCCTGGTGCCAGTAGGGCACTGCCTCCAGACCCATCCGTGCACACCTTCACTACGTTCCTTCCCTATGTTTCCTTCCTCCCGCCTAAAACCCTTTCTTTCCGCATTTTACCAAATAAATTTACCCTTTTTCCAAAAGACCTTGCCTCGTGTCTGTGTGTCTGTGGTGCCACCTGTGCATCCAATCCGTTACACCGGACAATAATTTGAATCTTCTAAAACACAGTAACATCTTTCCCATGACTACAGGATACATCGTCCCACATGGTTTTTAAAGAAAAGAGAAGCTCCTCACTGCATCTGTTAGGATTTAAAGTAATTGTTGCTGCTGAAACACATTAATCACTGCAGTAATTATCTAATCAAAGCCTCTTTGTATGTGCTCGTTTAAATCCAAACTTATATAATCTATTATCCAACCTGATGTGTTCAAAAATGGTTTCTTCATGCAATGTATTGAACTCACTGATGGAGTGGTGTGTTAAAAAAAACGATGCGAGATTAAAGGAAGCCCTTTTCTTTGGACGGTTATTTTTCCAGCGTAGAGAATTCATCCACCTGGATACGAAAAGCTCCTTCAATTCCATTTTCAATTCTCCTTAATTAAAACCGATAAAGAGCTTCAGCTGCGTTTATGTGGAACTAAGAGTGAATCGCAGGGCCAGGATTCGTAGCAGATATTTTTCCAACCATACACTGAACTAATTTTCCTTTTCTTGTCAGAGATGAACCTGTCACACACCCTGGGGCAAGATTTACAAGCATTCGCTTAATTTAAATGTCTGTGTATGTCATGACATGTATGTAATATATTTTATATAGAGTAAATTGGCCAAGGATGATTTTGATTGTTTGATTGAAAAGATTATCTCACACTCATGATCAGATCTTGTTTTAAATTTATACACACACACATGATGAGCGCTCTTTCTTTCAGTTTCTCCTCATTCTCCTTCTACAGACACGAAATGTCATCTCTCTGCGAAATGTTTTTTATCAGAAACAGATCTGTGACACTGCTGTCCTCGCCTTTGTGTTGTTACCTGCAGCTTTGCTTTCAGTGCCTTCATGCTGTCGCTGCTTTGTTACGCAACCTGTGAATAAGTCCCCACATGTCGTGTGAAATCTCCCATATGTGTCCATGTTCTACAGGAGCGCATTAGAACCCTCACCTTTATTACAGTATGTTCTGTCGTGTGTTGAATAAAAACAACAGGAATATATAAACCTCTGGGTATTACATGATTATCATGCTGTGCATTTCACCACACACACACACACACACACACACACACACACACACACACACATTATCGATTAGATCCATTTTAAAGTGGTTACACCAGGATGTTTTCCTTTTGGACACTCTGCAAAAATAGACAGATATCTCTAAGGAAATGATATCTTATATTTCTCTCTATGATATTATTATATAAGAAATATATACTTATATATAAATTAGTTTAAAACTTATTCATCAAGGCTGGTACAAATAATAATAACAATAATAATAATAATAATAATAATAATAATAATTATAAAAATAATAATAATAATTAACCCAAGCTGGAAGTTTTTACTTGCACCTGGGGGAAACGTAAACACTACATTCAGTAAAATAAAAATATAGGGGTCAAGGTGGTTCTACAATTAGGTTGTTCATTATTTAAGAAATGTATTAGGAAGTATCACAGGTTTTTTTAGGCTACAGCCAAAATGTATAAGTGTGTCAGTAGGATTTTGAGTCTTTTGAGTGATGGAGCTGAAATCATGGAGTTAGGTTTCACACTGTGTCCTTTTCTGTAGATGACATTTCTGCATCTTTTCAGTGTTTTACTGTTTCCTAAGCAGAGTGGTAAAGGCTCTCATCTCATTCAACCAAAAATGAACTTAATAAAAAAGAAAAATCTTTTTTATGCAAAACCCCTGGATATAATACAGATAATATTTCTCTGATTTCTTCCTCGTGTCATCTCAGGAGGTTTCTCTTTGCTATGTTCGTCATGTCCCTCTGCCTCGCTCATTTGAGACAAAATAAAATGTATTTTTCTTGATAGTTGTTATATGTATAAAATACCATAATAAGACATTTAGCCACCTTTATCTCATTGTCTATACCGCTTTATCCTTATACAGGGTCATGGGGGGCCTGGACCCTTTCCCAGGAGACTTAGGGCACGAGGCAGGGTATACTCTGGTACGGGGTGCCAATCCATCACAGCGGCAATTTGGGAACACCAATTAGCCTAAACTGTATGTCTTTGGACTGAGGGAAGAAACCGGAGTACCCGGAGGAAACCCACCAAACACAGGGAGAACATGCGAACCCCATGCACAAGGACCCCAAGGCAGGAATCGAAAGCGGGCCCTGGGGGTGCGAGGCGACAGTGCTAACCACTACCATGTGAGCTGCAGGAATTATTATTATTTTATTTTTTTTTCATTTTGTTCCCATTGGACTGCGGATGATTCAATTGACTCTATATGATATATTTTATCATTATATTATGGTCTGGATTTGGTGTGTTAAAGAATGTGAAAAAATAGAGGAAAAGGGTGAAATTGTTTTTGATCCTCAGTTTGTGCTGTTCAACTCTTTAACTGATTTGGAGTTTGCTGTACAGCGCTCTCACCTATAGAGGGCGCATGTAACCTAAAAAACCTGCTTTCTACTCCGCCATCATTTCCTTAAACAGCCACATGACCCGGAAGTGAATAAACCTCCCTGACACGTAGGTAGCTAAGCAGAGCTGGCTGTGTTGTGCAGTGCTGTGTGGAACAACAGCTAAAGGTAAACAAACACTTCAGTATTATAAAGATTTTTAAGTCTATATTTATATTTCTGTGGTATGTTTTTGGTAATAAGGTTTATGAAATTCCTCACAGAGCGCGCTGATGTTGTGACTGTGAAGCTTTAAGAGTTCCTCTCAGTAATATAATGCTAGCTGCTCACTGAGGAAATTATATTATATTATATTATATTATATTATATTATATTATATCGGGTCTTTATACATTATATTATTTATTAATTAAGAATCTGAGCTCTGTGTCTCCCTGATGTTGAATTAGCAGGATTAGCTTAGCCAACAGATAGAACAGTTAATGTGTTCTTTAAGTTCTATGAGTTTATCTCTGGGACATTAGTAAGATGATTTCCACAAACATGACAGAATAAAATGTTATAATAACTACATCTCTGACGTCATAACTTTCTGGGCAGCTCAAAATCTCCAGCATTAAACTAATAACAGAGAATTTTAATCTAACGGACTAAATGATTAGCATTTAACGGATGTTTAGCAGAAATACATCGCAGTACACACAGTGTTTTACCTCAGGAGGTTCATTATTATACTCAGCAATAATAAATCACCTCAATTATTATTATTAGTAGTATTAGTATTAGTAAAGCCATGTGTGTAATTTACATAGACAGTAAACATACTGGGCTGCTAGAGTCTGTGGAGTCAAAATCAGTGATAAATAAAGGTAAAGTGTGTGTGTGTGTGTGTGTGTGTGTAGCACATAAGCAATTTTGTTCTAAAGTTTTATATATTCTAATGTAAAGATTAGGAGTGGGAGGAAAAGGGGGATTATTTACCATGTAATGCCTGTACTCAATGTCAGAGATCTGGCAACCCTGGTAACCTACTGTATGTACATTGTGGTTATTTATATATAACCATAATGTACATCTATATATACTGTATATATCAAGATGCCTGGATCTAATGTGTTTGTGTATGTATAAAGCACAGATGGGTTTCTGTTGTAGCGTATTGTACAGTCATAATAAAGATTAGGAGAAGGGGAAAAAAGGAAGATTATAGAATATATAATGTCAGTACCCAGTGACAGATCTGGCAACCCTGGTTAACTATGATATACTGTAGATTATGGTCATATATCAAGATGCCTGAATGTAATGTGTTTTTTAATTTTTTTTATTTATTTGTGTGTGTGTATGTGTGTGTGTGTGTGTGTGAAGCACAGAAGCATTTCTGTTGTAAGGTATCATAAAGTCTAATGTAAAGATCAGAAGTGGCAGGAAAAGGGGGATTTTGGAGTATATGATCTTGGTACTCAGTAATAAGGATCTGGCAACCTCGGTAAACCATAATGTACTGTACTATATATACATCAACATGTCTGAATCTGATCTGTGTGTGTGTGTTTCCTCTCCTTATCTAGGCCACTCATCATGTCCGGGTTCGAGAACTTTAACACAGACTTCTACCAGTCTCCTTACAGTGTAGAAGACCAGAGCCAAGGAGGTTACAGCTACAGCAACGCTGAAGATCCATACAACAAGTAAATCTCTTAATACACAGATGTGTTAGTGTTTACAACAGCATCTTGAACACATAGTACAAGTTAACAGTTTGGATGCACCAACTAATTCTATTTAGATTTTTTTTTCTACATTCTAGAATAATACTGGAGATTTCAAAGCTATGAAATAACACATATGACATTAAGGTAATTAAGTAACAACAGATTCACCGTCGCCATTGTTTTACAGTGTGGAAGGAAATAAACATCAGGAAAGACCATGGGGTGTGCAGAGAGGTGTCGTAACTGGTTGTGTGTGTGTGTATAAAGTTATGAAACTACAGTAGAAACAAAAAGCTAAAAAATCAAATCAAACAAATTATTTACAAGCGTGGTCAGGGGGTGTTTGTGCATTTTTTTTTTCTTCTAAATGATGACGTAGGGACGGTAATTACCAGGGACCAGCTGATTTTTTGATGCTCATTTTTTGTCTTGGATTTTATTACAATTCTAAACAAACTAGCAAATAATTCGCTCATACTGCACAGGATATTTAGCTGCCTGCCAATGTGCCAAATGATAAATTGAAAAAATAATAATAGTCTAGAATACCTAACAATACCAAACATTTTTTCCCACTATCTCTAGTGACATGATTGTGCTCCTTTTTTGTTAGCAGTGTTCATCTGTATAGTGTATGGGTGTCGGGGTAAAATATACAGATGTGAGAAGTCCTGTCAGACAAAAACCCATGTTACAATTTAACGAATGCATCGAGAAACTCATATCGTCACAAAACCACCTACTTTGCTGTAGTGTTCAGTTTGATGCTTTGTTCACCTAGAAAAGTCTCTAAGGGTGTGTTTAGGTATCTGAGGAACATTAGGACACTAAGTGTAGCGAGTAAATCACATTGAACACGTATAAAACGTGTGTAATGCAGGAGTTCTTGTGTAAGGAACACATTCCTGGTGTTTATGGTAATGAGGAGATGAGGTGAGTCAGGGTGTGTTTAATATCAGTGCTGGGAAGCAGCGAGTTCCTGTAAGTATCTGATGACGTGTCCTGTTCCCAGGCAGTACGATCAGTATTCCCAGCCCATGGGCTACGGGGCGCCGCCCATGATGCAGCCTCAGCAGCCCTACATGGGACAGATCTATCAGCCCACGCCCAGCTTTACCCCGGCCTCCTCACAGTCCCTGTACAGCAGCAGCTTCGAGGACGAGCCACCTCTACTGGAGGGTAAAAAAAAAACACACACACAAACACTTTAATTCTCACACACATCTCTACTGGGCTATTCTTAGTTAATATCTTGGGTTATTTTTGGATGCACTGACCAGGAGTATGACAATCTAACATATTTACAGCCAGTCTGTGTAAGTAATAATACACCAGCGTACTCGCCAGACCTGCACACGATTAGTGAACGAATTAGGGTCAGTAAGATATAAATAAAACTCTCTCAAACTCCAGGGAATCTCAAAACACAGAAGAGTGGATTATATTTTAGCTCATATTACAAATTCAGTCATTTTCTTTCCCGTTATACAACATACACACACAAACACACACACACACACACACACACACACACACAGTCTTATCAGTCAGACCATACAGACATGTGTATAATTAAAAATAGTGATTATTTCAAAATGCTGATCTAGCACTGTTTTTAAACCTCTAGTACTGCAGTCCTTTTTTGGCCACAGGTTTTGGGTGTGGCTACTTGTTTTTATTTTCCCTCTTGCGCATTCTCCGAGTTTATAATTCATTACTCCAGTGGCCTCGAACTTTGACCTTTTCCGTCTCGTGGAACGCATGCCGCGTCCTGCAGTTGTTTCCGTTTTTTTCCTGATTAAAAACAATAGTTATGTCCTGTTATAGATACATTATTAGACCTTAACAACTAAATATTTACAAGGTATAATTATGTTTTTTATCAGCAGTGATTTATTTGTAAACAGTTATGAACAATCGCGTGCTGTTCATTTTATGCATTTTGCTTAACAATTTACCTTTTTATTTTTTTTCTTTTAAGTGGTCATTGATGATAATTACTGGACTTGGGAACCGTTTTACATTTAAAGGAAAGATATTATTCCGAAAACAAACCTTAGCCTAAATCGCCCTTCCAAGATTTTTGCTATAATCGCTAGAATGCGTGAGCGGCTTGCTGTGGCTCAGATGCACTCTGACATCCTTAGCTACAGCGTTAGCAACAAAGCAGTACAGGAAGGATACGGGTACAGATATAGTCTTTAGTTGCAAATGACTCTGAGATGTGCTTAAGGTCTGTGAGTTATAGTCATCGCAGCACCACAAAAGGTTTTTTATAGTGTTTTTATAGAATTTATAGTGATTCATAACAAAGCGTACAATGAAACTTTCTGAATGTGGAAACTGGGCATAATAGAACAGTGTAGGAGTGTCAGATCTATCAGAAATAACTGTACCGCTACTGATGATTAGAAACGATAGAAGAATGACTCCCCTGCGCCCGGACCCGCCCATGTACGGTAACCAACCAGACGAGCGAAATGCGTCTCCCTGTGACGATGCTCTGCATTCGTGCTCTGATTACTGAGTGAGATCAGAGCTGTACGTGAGTCAGCGTGTGTCTGTGAGGCAGATGGAATTTATCCGTTCATCACAGATGACTGAGTGACACGTGAGCTGATGCTGATGTTTTTCATGTACGATAATCACAGACAAAGAAGTAACAGACATAAGGTGGTGTTTTATGTACAAAAGCACCGTTTGGAGAATGGTTTCTGGAAATTAAACATCTCACACTGTAACCAGAACATCAAAAACTAAAAGGACACTTTTTTAAAACATGCTGATTTCTGACAGCTTTGTGGTCGCTTTACATACAGTAGACCTGGCTGAATATATAAATAAAAATTAATATTAACCTTTTAATTTAAACAATAAGGCCAAAAGTATATACATAGATTCATACACCCGAACCGAACTGTGTGCGGATTTTCCCAAAGTGTTACCACAAAGTTTAAACCACACAGTTGTACAGAATGTCTCAGACGACGCCCCTGTGACATCCATTAGTCCAGCTTGGTGAAGACTTTGCTCCATTAAGAGTGTGATGGAGCAGAGGAACTCGAGGAACACAGAGCCCTGACCGAACTCAACCCCACTGAACCATCAGCCTTGGTCAGTATTATACCTCTTCATGTTTAGGAATATGAATTTAAACTCGCTCATGTTTGGGTTGCAGAGTTAGGAATCAACTTCGACCACATCTGGCAGAAGACGCTGACGGTGCTGCACCCCATGAAGGCAGCAGATGGCAGCATAATGAACGAAACGGATCTGGCCGGTCCCATGGTGTTCTGCCTGGCCTTCGGGGCGACGCTGCTGCTCGTAAGTGTTCTGAAACTGGGACGAGCGCGAGCTCATCAGCAGCGGTTTAAATTTTTTTAATAAATAGTTTTGTTCCTTTTGGCCTTCATATTTTTTTTGTCCTGATGTGTGCAGACGGGTAAGATCCAGTTCGGTTACGTGTACGGGATCAGTGCCATCGGCTGCCTGGGCATGTACTGCCTCCTGAACCTCATGAGCATGACGGGCGTCTCGTTCGGCTGCGTAGCCAGCGTCCTGGGGTACTGTCTGCTACCCATGATCCTCCTCTCCAGCTTCGGCGTGCTCTTCTCCTTACAGTGAGTAACATCATGTCTGTCATACAGTGTGTGTCATAATGGAGGAGGTGAGTCCAGGGCTGGACGATGTGAAGACACAAACACACACACACACACACACGTCCTTATAAATTGTTTAAGCTTTTTTATGTTTTATAACAGCTTTTCCTGAATATTAATCACTCTGAATAACACAAAACACACGAAGGGGAAATATTTCCCCATACAATGTATCAACAATATATATTACACATCATTTAAATTCTGTGGCTTTGTTTCATTAGTTCTGATTATTTTTAATAGTGTCGATTTATTCATAAAAAATTTATAGTAATTAAAGCCATACTTACTTACAGTTCAAGTTTTTTGTTTTGTACAGTCAGTGACCTCTCGTGTCCCACATGCAGTACAGTGACCCACACTGTGAGAAACACTATAAAATTTAACATTTTCATATTGTTTTTCTAATATTTAATTTATTTTTGTCTTCATTAAATAACCAGTGTCATGTCACCAATTTTAAGCGTTAAGATTTTTTTTAATGTGGAGTTTAGTTTTGTAAATCTGTGGTCTCAAGGAGGTACTCGAGCATGTACTTCAGCAGGACATCGCTGGGTGATTTCCTAAAGTGTGAGGTGGAAAGAGCTTTCACATCAGAGTGGAAATACACTGAGAGTCTAAGGTTTAACCGTTTCACATTTCTGTAAAAGTGACAGAATTTAGAGACGAGATGCTTTGAACAGGAACATTTTAGTGAGTGTTTGGGGGAAGAAGTTAGTACTCATGCAAAGGTTTTTTAAAAATTATTATTATTATTATTTTGGGCCAATTTGTATAAATCTATTCCGAGTGCATACAGTATCTCTAATAATCTGTTTATGAGGATCATAAACCGAACGCTCTGTCAACAGTCTTTATTTAAGCTCACGCTGCACGTAATCCGATCCAGAGTTATAACTATAAATAAATGGAGTGAGGTTCAGTTTAAAAGCACCAGAAGTGCATCGTGTCTCAGATACACACACACACACACACACACACACACACACACAGCACTCACACTCGGATAGTGTTTGTAATCAGACAAACGCTAGACATATCAGACACATTGATGTGTCTGACTTTCTTATTTTTTCTTTCACTTTTACATGGCTGTTATTGTAACAGATTATTAAAATGATTTCCCTTCACTCAGACAGTTTCATCTTTCTCTTCTCCTTCAGCTTCACATGAGCGTTTGTTTTAATCCGATTAAGCGTTCAGTCAGATTATTAACGGGAGATTAGGCTGCATGTACACATATCTACTGTAGTGTAGAGTACAATCTGAGCGTAAACGACAGACCCACAGAAACGCTCGTCTTTTAATAAAGCCTTCGTTTACACACACCTTAACCAAACCGATGATCTGTAATGTTTTAAATGTCAATGTCTAATAAACAGTAATGTTTCAAAAGCGTTTCGCTGGGAACGTGTGTTTAATCTGCTTGTCCTTGGATTTCAGAGGTTTGCTGGGAATCGTTCTGACGGCCGCCATCATCGGCTGGTGCAGCTTGTCTGCCTCGAAGATCTTCATCTCTGCCCTGGCGATGGACGGCCAGCAGCTCCTGGTGGCGTACCCCTGCGCCCTGCTCTACGGGGTTTTCGCCCTCATCTCTGTATTCTGAACTTTCTCTCCAGGACAATCAACACACCGACACACACTTCTCCCCCGTACTCAACGCCGTGCGCAGAGCAGGCCGAGTCCGGCTAAGCCAAGAACCTCCTCGCTGTCTAGCACATTCCCTCTACAACATCTGCCAGATGTGGCCAGCAGATGTTCGTTCTTTCTTTCTTTCTTTCTTTCTTTTCAACCCTGTTTACACCAAATACAGCAATATCTTTAATTTTATCATTTCAGACCGATTTATGTTTTGTTTTTTTGTTTTGTTTTTGTTTTGTTTTTGTTTTAACAGACTAAGTATTTAATAATACTAAGTAAACGGACCAGAGGCATGTAGAGTAAATAATTCTGGTGTATAAATAAATCGCATTTCTTCAACTTCACAAGCTATTGTGTCACTATAGAGCACACAACTAAAGGCTTTGTTATGTCGTTCTCAGCATGTGGTCAGTACAGGAAATGTGCTATGAGTGTGTGTGTGTGCGTGTGTGAGTGTGGTATTTTAAAGACACACCCATACAGACTGAAAAATTCCTTTCCTCCTGCAGCGATCACTGAAATGGACCGAGCCTGGAACCTGATCATTTAAACTGCTCTCTGGTTCTGACCCGTAGCTCTCGCTCTTATTTTGGCATCATTGCGAACCTCTAGTAGGTGGCTTTGTTTTTGTTTTTTTTGTTTTTTTTAGTTGTTGTTGTTTTTTGTAACAAATTTTGCCGAAACGTTGCCATTTTTTTTATTATTATTATTTCTTTTGCTTTTTGTAAGGCAGGTTATAACTTTGCACGAGCGTACACTCTGCTTCAGTACACACTTCTGCTTTTCTCTTTGTTTGACTTTGTACAGTAAATGTCAGGGAGCCGAGCTCACAGCGCCAAGGTGCCCGAGATATTTATACACCGTGGTGTTTGTTCTTTTGTACGTCTAGGGGAGTCCAATGGTTTTTATCTCTTCTGTGAAAAGTCGGTTAGACGATGGTTGAGTGTTACACTTGTGCTGTTTCACACGCCATGTTTCCAAAATAAATAAATGGGTTGAAGATGTTGTGAAGTCACAAGGCTCTTTTTTTTTTCCTTTCTTCATGGACACAAGAGTGGTGTTTGTTTTCTTTCTTTTTCTTTTTTTTATCTTTTGCTTCAAGCAATCACTTCCTGTTTTTGTGTTTGAAAGAAAAGAATAAAGTTCGAGTCTATCACACAACGATCAGGAGTCTGAAGCTTAAAGTGCCTGTGCGTGTCCAGTAGAGTAAGTACATACACTTAACATTTGAGCGAAATGATTTTAAGTCTTTGTGTGATCACTTCACTACTGGGTCACGAAGTTAAATTTATGTCTTCACTATTCATAGTGACCCTGTTGCTCAAAACTGAGGAGAGGATCTGGAGTAAAATCTGGTTTAAAGAGCAGAAAAGTGCACCGTCTCAGCCAACACCAGGATCCTCAATAGAGGGGAAATAATAATAATGATTTTAATATCCATCAGCAGCAGCCCCTAAGTCTGAACTACAGTTTAATGCCAAAACGCAACAAACCTGATCCATCTCCCTAATTAAATCTACAGGCGTCTATCTTATGATGGAACTGCTGCTTGGATAGAACATTAAACTGAGCCATGCTGAAGTTTGGCACAAACTGATGGAATCTGTGTTTAACAGCACGAGAGCTCTTGTGAAAGATTCCAAACAGAATGCGGGCATCTCCTCATGATTTATCCATTAAACATGTTTTTTGGATCCGAGCGGTTTAAGCCCTGACTTGCACAAACTCGCCTTGTCGTGACAATTTACATTCTTTTAATATTCTTTGTAGGCAAGTAGATTGATAAATCACAAAGTGATTTAGATACTTTACAAACATAATTCATGTGCATATTAGAGCAACTGTTTGAAACTGTTTGGATTAGTTTAAAAGTAAAGCTTTAAACATAAATTTATAAATTTTTAATATATTGGGCATGTATGAGACATGCAGCCCTTTAAAAGTTATTTTATAATTCAAATTCATTACAATTCATTTGTTCTTCCACCAGGGGGCGAAAGAGAGAAATGCTCTCAATTATGTGTCCTTCTGAAATAACTTACGTAAGAGTTAAGTAATGGGTGAATACTTCTAGAAACATAATGTTATGATGTGTGTGTGTGTGTGTGAGAGAGAGAGAGAGCCTCACGCTGAAAATTGAGCTTCACGCCCCCAGCTCTACAGTAAGGATATCTGCTTATTTTGTTCTGATTGTGCTCTAACAGTGTTCCGTCACCTGTCCTGATTATTCCACAGCGTTTATCAGACTGTGTGCAGTTTATCCCACACCTGCTGACTCTCCCACCAGGTTCTCAGCACGTTCCTCAATGTGGAAACCCATCAGATGGCAGTGTTGAGTCGAGATCTCCATCTGCCTCGGGTCGGGTTTGTCATGTTTGACAGCAGTTGTGTAACGCAGGCCCGTCTGTACTCCCTCTGATGGAGGCGGGAAATGATTCCAAGAGCTGTCTGTCTATCTGTCTGACTCTTCATTCACAGATGGAGAGACTATTATTAAAATAAGTAAAAAAATGTTATAGTATGTGTGAATGAGCAGTGCTGGTTTTGTTTACATTTACAGGATGGTGAGACTTTAATATTAATTATCGCATCGTCTGGTTTCTTTACAGAACTTCAGTCCTTACAAACAATGGTTAATATTTATGTGATGACGGACTCGTTTATTCAGTTTAAATATAACAGCATCACTTTGTACCGTCACTCCTTTGTTCAAATAGTCGATGCTCGAAAATTATGTCTAGCTGACAAGCATTTATTATTAATTCATGATTAAGTCTTTATTATATACAGTTGTACACTATACAGGATTATAAAATGGTCTTCATTAACATCACGGTCAATTACGTAAAATTTAACCCCACCAAACTTTTTTGCCTTTTAGGCCAAGTTTCTGTAAAATGTCTAAAATAACCTGCTGCCGTAAGAAGAGAGACTTTAAAGTGCTGATGTGGGTCACAATCTGTGGATGTGGTTTGTGTGTTGTGTTTATTTATGAAGAGGCGGGATTGAAGATCGGGCATCCACTCATCATTTATGAGAAATCTGTGCAGCTGTGTCAGCATTGATCACGGTGTGACAGGACGACACCACGCTTTTTAATATCTCACCATCGTTCACACTTTTTCTGTTGCGCATTGACTCTGATCAGTGCCTTCTGCTGAATGTGTGCAAGTGGAACATCTTAAATAACAAGTGAAAACTGTTTGCTAAATAACTGATAAATACACGGTGGAAGATTTTCACAACCACAAAAACCCGAGGAGGGGGAAAAAAAAACATCTTTTATTTTAATATTTTGTATTTATTCTTTATTCTCTACGTAGTAAAACACTACTGAAGACATTAAACTTATAATATATGGAATGATGTGATAAATGATGATGGGCTGTGCCTTCTATTTACTTTAAGACCTGAAGGCCAAAGAACTCGGTCTGAACCTACAGCATCAGCATCTTAAAGTGCAGTCGTAAGAAACTCTGTGATGAACCCGTCTCTCATGAGGAGTGTCGCAGGAAAGGAAGAGCGAGACTGACCTCTTACTCTGCAGACGAGACGTTCAGCCTCAGAAACCATCAGTAAGAGTCTTCAGGAACGCAACAGCACTCAAAGTGTTCAGAGGAGATAGTAGGTAGGAAATAATAAAAATAAAGAATGAACAATGGATTCGATTTTGTGTCCAAACTTTCCTAAATCTTTTGAAATACTTATTATTTTATTGACGAAAGACCTTTAAAATCTGATTAAAACAAAAAAAACTTTGAAAGTCAATGTCCCTTTGATTTTTTAGTCTTTTTAAGCATTAAGCATGAAAGGGGGTATCAAAAAGTTTCGAGACTAGTTTTGTAACCCGCCAACAGTCTGTACGTACAGTCACATGACCTTCATAAGTCAGTGTGCCAAAAGACATCGCACTGTGTACATCAGGAGCTACAGTATGGCTGGCACTATTCTGACCACGTCTGCTATTTCATCATCAGGTCATAACAAAGAGTGAATGTGAAGTTATGCATGGAACTGGGAAAATCTGCCACAGAGACATTTGACATGATGCTGCAACGAGTCGTTTGGGGTGTTTTGAGAGGCTCTTCAAGAATGAAAGAACATCACTGGAAGATGACGAGAGATCAGGAAGACCTTCAATGAACTCAATCCCCAAAAACGTCAAAACCAGTGGGACTTGAACATGCGTCGTGTGGCTGCCAAGTTTGTCCCTGGGCTGCTCATCCAGAAGGAGAAGGAACATCACGTCAAAGTCCTTCATGCTGATGGTGATTACCGGTGAACAAACTTAGTTTATAGTGTACGGGGACGACCCTGAGACAAAGCAAGTCTTCACAGTGGAGTGACTTTACATGTCCATGACCTGCGGCATGGCAGGTCTGCAGCTCCTGAGTACATGTGACTTTGTACATCGAGAATTTGTCCCCAGAGGCCAAACTTTCAATAGAAAATTCTCCTGGCTGATCTTAAGGCGTCTGAGGGACAAAAAACACGGCAAAAAAAAAGACAAAGCTTGTCAACAGAGCAAATCTCTAAACTTTTTCATACCACCTAGTAAAGTCGTGGGTGTGTGTGGGTGTGTGTGTTCGTTCAGCACACAGTGGAACAAAACAACCTTCCTCCAGGACCAAGGTGCTACATACAACATAAATTAATACCAGAAATGAAAAAAAAAGCTAAGAAACTTAATTATCTAACTAGCTAAGACAACAAAACATCATAAATGAACAAATTCCTCCCACAGTCCAGAGACATGCAGATTAGGCTGACTGGCATTTCCAAACTGCCCGTAGTGCATGAGTGAGTAAGTGTGTGTGTGTGTGTGTGTGTGTGTGTGTGTGTGTTGGGGGGATGGGGGGGGGAGTTATTATACATTTATCACTCATGCACATTTGCACGTTTGCACTCACCCTGGATATTTCAGGGCATTTATAGACATTTATACTTTATTTCATTTCTGCATACTTTCTGGACATTTATATTCATTTCATTCTTTTCACACTTTCCATATTTTGCATATTTGTACAGTCATTACTTTGTATATTTTGTACAGATAGTTTTTTTTATAATATCCCATATTTTATATTTTATATTCTGTTTCTCTCTAAGTTCTATTCCTTATTTTCATTCCCTAATTTATTTCGATTTCTATTAATTATTTAGATTTTTAAAGGTCACTGGCGGTCATGTAAGCGTTTCACTGCATATCGTACTGTATATGACTGTGTATGTGACAAATAATATAATAAACGTTTGAATCAGATTTTTATTTTAGGCATGTTTAGACATTCAGACAAGTAAAAACAAAAAAAGTTTTTTTTTCTTTTCTATTTTCATATCAGCCGGACCTTAAACTAACCCAATTCGATTTTCCCCCCAATGTGACCTCATGGTTAGGGTTAGTGTTAGGTAGAGCTCCGCCCTTAGCTTGTTTCTCAGCTTTGCCCTAAGGGCGTGGCTCATCAGTAACTCGTTTATAGTGACATACACACTGACACAAAGCATTTGGAGGTGGAGTGAAACAGAGGGAGATAAAGGTAAAATAATATATAAATAATAATATAAAATAATGCATTATCTAAAGGGGTACTTTAAATGGGGGCATTAACACACACACACACACACACACAAGTTAAATATGGGATCTATGAAATATGGAAAGGGGAATTATGGAGTGGATCATATCTGTACATCAGAACATGTGTGTGTGAGCGTCTGAGAAAAAGTCACGTGTCCCATTTTTTCCAGGCCTCGGTTTTATTCCTTCCAAGTTTTATATCTTTTATGTGAATAGAGACTGGATTGTTGCTGAAACCTGGCGAACACGTCTGTCGTACGGAACAGAGCTTTACTTAGTTTTACTCTGAAGTTCACTAGATAGCAGCTTGTGTCGTATAGTTTCCTCAATGGTTATTATAACTGGTAATATTCTTCTTGGCTGATTCAAGATTCATTCAAGATTCAAAGAACTTTATTAATCCCAGAGGGAAATTGCTTCGCCTTGGTTACAGTTGCTTACGCATGTTTTCCGAGAAGAAATGAAAAGAGTAATAAATTAGACAAGAGGGAAAATACTAATAAAAGGAAAAATCTTAAAAGACAGTCAATTCCGTGTTGCACTAAAGTAAGGCACAACACGTGAGTCGTGACTGAATTTACAGATATTGTACACGGAAGGTAAAAAGGGAACGATATCTTTCCTTAAGAGGTGCTGAGCATGAGCTTTGTGTTGGCAAAAGAACAACCAGAAAGTGATATTTGGAAGAACCATGTTTGCTCTATGAAGGGATTTTAGGCAAATCCAATCGAATGAATGTTTTCCTCTTGTCCAAAAATAATGAGCATGATTAGCTCATTGTTGCAGGAACATGACAATTAGTATTCAGTAGCATGGAGCATTACACATGAATATTCAGCAGTGTAACTGTGGGCACGGATTGTGTCTGAACTTCATTTAGATTAATTTCGGCGCTTCTTGTATGACCGTATTGTTCCCTCCGGAACTCTGTGATCCATGACTGTAGTCTGATACACATCCATGCATGACCTTCCATCTCTGACGCTGTAGTGAGCGACTATAAAGCGTTATAAAACAGAAAACCACCAAGTTACCAGGAGGCTCTAAATGCTGATGTCGGGATGTGGAGGAGTCTCCAGTTCCAGTTCATACTCAAGTTCTTCCACTCCAACACACAGCGTCATCGTGCTGGATAAGGGTTTGGACCTTTAAGTTCCTGTGAAGGGAAACACTAACGCTACAGCACACAGAGTTATTCTGTAGAACGGTGTTTGTTTAATCTTTGTGGTAACAGTTTGGGGAGGAGCCCGAGATGGGTGTGATGGCTGGGGCTAGGGGTGCACATACTTTTGGCCCCATCATGTATTTTCCTACCCATTTCTCATAAAATCCAGTTGTGTCAAATACAGCTACATCCACTACTCAGTAGTGACCTTTCTGACAAATATTTAGTCATACCTTCGCAATAATAATAATAAAAATAATAACAATAATAATAATAACAATAATAACAATAACAATAATAATAATAATATAATGAAAATTTTTATAATATATATTAATGTAGAATTTCTTAAGATTTCATTTTGCTGTATGTTTCCTGTACATCCTGGTTTCTTCTGCTAAATTGCTGCTCCTGTGTTTTCCAGCACTTCTGTTTTTAATGTATTTTGCTTCCTGTAATAATTACATGAGCCTTTTTAAAAGCGGGCACACGACGGCGCCTGCTGATGCCTGCAGGTCTTCTTATGTGTCTCTAACTTTACTATCTATATCAACAGAGAAGTAGGCCAATGTGTTTATTTATTTATTTCACTGCTTTTGTTATTATTTGAAAACTAAATTACGAGCAAATCTCTGTGTTTATTCACTGACTCTGAGTCTCTCTTCAGTATCTCCTGGACCTGCACATACACCACAGTACAGGACTCCTTCATCCAGCTGCTTATTATCATCCTGAGATTCTGAAGGAGAGAGTTCTTTCAACAATCTCTCTCTCTCTCTCTCTCTCTCTCTGGTGCTGTTGTTCAGGATCAGCATAAAGCTTGGTTAATGGCTAAAATTATTTAAAAAATCAAGGGTGCAATTACTTCTAATCCAATGTAGTCAACACCTCACCATGCCTCGTTTTCCAGTCTCTCCTCACTGTTTCCTAATCCTATATGAAATGTTTCATTGTGGTTTAAACCATGTATGCATATAATATAATATATATATATATTTGCTCTTGTACACCAATTTAACTGTTCATTAAGCTTTTTATGTTGCACATGTGACCTGATTCCTTACAATTTTATGAAAAGCTGCTTTTTTCTTTTGAGATTCATTTGTTCTGTCCTTTTATCTGTTTGTTTCTACGACACATTGTTTCAAACTTTGTTTTTTCACTACATCTGACATAAATCCATCTTTCACACATGAATATTCATTTTATTGATTATGTATAATATATATATATATATATATATATATATATATATATATATATATATATATATATATATATATATATATATATATGCAACTGCTTAAAAGTTGGGATCACTTGCAAATTTCTTTGTTTTTTGTTTGGGGATTTCAAAACTACCAAATAATACATATGGACTTAATATTAACAGTAAAAACACTGAGTTGATAATTTTAGGACATGAAGACATGAAGGTCGGCTGTTCTGGAACAGTTCCTATAAGAACAGTATTGTGTCAAGTGTGTTTGTAAAACCCATCGAGCTCCATGATGAAACTGTCTCTCATGAAGACCTTCCCAGGAGAACAAGACCAAAACTGAGCTCTGCTGCAGAGGAGAAGTTCATTTAGAGTCACCAGCCTCAGAAATCACCAATTAACAACCAGCACCTCAGATTAGAGCCGTTATGAAGCTTTACAGAGCAGAAGGAGCAGATATACATCTCAATATCAATATATATATATATATCTGAGAGAGAGAGAGAGAGTTGCACAAGGGGTGTTTAGGTCAAACCCGGACTTGTGTTGAAATTTCTGGTAAAATGGCGTGAATGCACAGTACAGTGATGAGACTCTTAGCTGCATTTAAACATCTGAATGGTGTGAACGTTGGGGGGTTGGAATCCATGCCACATATTGTGGTACCATATATTATTTTCTTCAATATTAGTACTGTACATTTTAATGTTACCTTATAAAACACTGTGCTTGTTGGTTCTTAAGCATGCTGGGGGAGAACTTCGAGGTACAGTAGCGCTGATGTGACCCCTCAGATTTGTTATTATACACATCAGGAGCATTTCACTACACAACATTAGGAACTACATTCACTTAACCTAATGCAAATAAAACACATTTGATTTAAAATTTCAAAAGCTCTCTGTGACCTGAAATAAAGACAGTGATAATGGCAAACACTTCTTCTAAATATTAAGGCTTTAAATATGTGGCTGAAAATAACAATGATCCCTATGAGGTTAAGTAAATAAGTAAAGTGCACAGTTTTTTTTTTGTTTTTTTTTGCTAACCTCATGCAAAAATGCAAGAACAAAATTATTTCAGAGTTTAATGACAATGAGAGTAGTGCTAATGGCCGTCGGCTATAATTACCTGTCAGGGGAATTTCATTAACCTTGAGTGACCTCCAAATGTTGGCCATTAATGCTGAACCTTAGCATAAACACACAGCTGAACATCTAACATTTTTGAAGGGATCCACTTTAGAAAAGTTCAATTTGAAAATGTTTACTATGTTTGAGGACCAGGCTTACCGTAAGAAATGTTACCATGGTAAACTATAGTGCATACAACACTAAAGCACACAGTTACCGTGGTACTTCAGACATGACCATGGTAGATACAATAGGACTTTACAGGTTACCAGGGTAGGTACTGTGGGAGTTCAGTGGGTACCATGGTGGTACTTATTGCATACTACAGCAACTACCAAAGTTCAGCAGGGATCTAACATGGTACAGTGGGTGTGTACATGCTGTTCTGTGTTAGATACAGTATTAGGGATGGGGGAAATTGATTCAATTACAGATCACAATTATTTTTTGTGGCAGTTCATGTATCGCCACAATAACTCTACTTTAATTGCATTTTTTAATTAACATATGTTTGCATTTGAGGTGGTAAAAACTTGTTATTTCTCTATAATCCCACAGGTGGCGCACTCTAAATTACAGGTACTTGCCTACTTACAAGCTTTCAAGTTATGAATTTCTACAGATATAAACAGACTGCAGTTCTACAATGCAAACAAATCACAGAAGTAGCTCACATGTTTTGTAAATAAAAAATAGACACTGCAGTGCACCAGATACCAATATTTACAATTATGTACAATATTTTCAGTGTGTAAGTGAATGTATAAAATGTCGAGTATATTGTTTTGGTGTGTGTGAGGTTGCGGGAGAAATGAATTGGCCTCACTGGTTTTAATAAATCAGTCCAGGAGCACAATGATAGAAAATGTCTGTCCTGTAAAGCTGTCCTGATGGTGAATAATCCTAATTTAGGAAAATCCTCAACAGTTTTAACACGAGTTCACAGTCCAATACAGTAGGAAACAGCTCTGAGACAAAATACCATCCAGAATGTCCAAATTAGTGATTTAAAGGCACAGAGACAACGCTGTTACATTTTACTTTGAGATTCATTTCCTTAGGCGCGGTTATGATTTTTGACTACATGATCGCAGTGTGGATTTGGTTGTTTTACATTGTATATTCATGTCAAAGGCATATAAGACTCACTTTGTCTGACTTAAGAACAAATCTGACTTACGAACATGCTCTTGAACTAAACTCGTTTGTAAGTAGAGGACTAGCTGTATTTACACAGCACAGCATCTTGTGTGGTAGGAGTGAATTGTTTACTAATTTTGCTTAGAATAAAAATATATATATATATATATATATATTAAATTATGATGTTTATAAATTTGTCATACTTACAAAATCTCAATCAAATCTAAACAGATGTATCGTGATAATCTCGCATCAGGTGATCTCTGGTGATCCCCATTTCTATTACCTATGTTAGTACATACTACTGATATGATATAGTACAGGTACAGTACCACATTATTTTATGTAATATTAAGAGTTTCCACTTACACCATGGTATATAAGTAATGTTACATACATACAGTGGTACTATACTATATAAATATATTACCATTATGTTATATAAACATGTAGTTTTTGACAGTATCCTGGTACGTGTTCCATAGTACCAAACTGCCATACGAGATACGTACAAGTATGTACCATGGTAGAACCTGGTACTGTAGTGTGGTACATGTACTACTGTATATCATTAATATATCATGTAGTATTGACCTTTTGCGTGAGACATCACGACATCTGTTAACCATGGTCCCGCCCATTTCTGGACAGCAAAATGAAATTTACTTACTGGATACCCGTGCCAAAACCCACCTACAAACCATACACAGAAGCACTTTCAGTAACATCTGATATCGTTATGTCATCTTACACAACACACACCTAACACAAGGCCGAATCGCAAATCCCTCTTTAACCCCTGATCAAGGGCACTACTAGCTGTGTGAAACAAGGGATTGTACACCCTACACAGTGGAATAGCTTTCAATTTAACACTTTTTGGGATTCGACCCCAGAACAGTTAGTTACTTATTAATTAGAAAGCTTGAATTAGCAGTATTAGTTAATGTTACCTGAACATAACATTACACACAAAGTGGAATCAGAACCAGAAGGAATCAGAATCACAGCGCTTTCAATGGCATCATCTCATTTGCAACACAAGCACTGAATGAGCTAACGCTAGCAAACACTAGCAAATTCATGAAAAATCACATATTTGTACAGCATCTGAGACAATCACATTAATCAAACTTCTGCAAATAACCTTCAACCATTTTCAGACGTTTATTTCTCTTTTGAATGAGTTACGAAGTCCACCACGACACGCTGCACATGAAAATAATCAGCGGAACAAAAGTGGTCAGTTGTTAGGTTACTCTTTTATCTGTGTGACAAAGCATCAGACCGATGACCGCTAGGTCATCAGCTGATCATTTAGATAATCTTTCTTAAATTTTTATTTGGCTCTGAAATACACCTCGAATGTAATGAACAATAAATAAACTGTATAAAGCAGCCTAATGTCGTCCGCTGTTGTGACTGACATCATGGATGGTCGCACTATACACTATATACACTATATACACTATATACACTAAATGCGTATAAACCCTTTTAAGTTTAAATTAAAATTTCTGAAATTGGCGCTACAGGTACCATCAGACTACCATGGCCCCGCCCCCACACCATGGACAAAACTTCTCATGAGTAAGTCTTTTTCTTTATTAAGTCTTATTTTTTCTTTATTCTTTTTTTTTTTTTGCTAGTTTCTTTTTTCTTTAGTTAGTTAGAGGTTTTATTGTCATTGCACATTAAATAAACAACGAAATTTAACAGCACTTTCACCTAGTACACACAGTTCTTTAGGCTTCACACTAAATCAACATGATATTTTTTTCAATATTTTGCCCAGATAAGTGAAACTCTGTTCCAACATCTAGCTCGGAATTGCTGAACAGTAGTAACGAAAGTAACCTTTAAGGTGTTACGTAAATACGTAAAGCACAAAGTGTCCTGAATCCTTATTATTTCCTCATCGTTTCTTTTCCATCAGTGCTCCATTCAAGTAACATTGCCATCCCCGTGACACCATGATCCAGCATAACGCTACTGTATACACCACCTCTCTGTACCTAGCACCTTTACACCCCAGCTTTAGTGACCAATAATGAGACATTAGGTAGCGCAGCAGGGAGACCAGGCCGGCAGATGAAGGCAGCTCCAGACTCGGCTATCAGATGGTCAGTAAAATGTAAAACACATTAATAAGGTTAAGCTGTCAGTGAAGAGGCACTAGACACGATTAGCGTTTATTACAGACCTCTCAGCCTCACAGGGCCATGTAGATCAGTGTGTTCATGGCCAATTTGCTCCTGTAACAATGTCAGGCTTCACAATGCCGTCGTGTTTATAAATGCAAAAGCTGCTCGTTTGTCTAATGGGGCTTTTTTTGCCCTCACTCAGAGCGTCTGTAGTGTAAAATAGGTAACTCTCACTTCCTCTGTATAGTTCTGTTCCTTTCTTCATAGAAAATGCCACGAGCTGTGCGTACGTGGACAAAAGCGAAATCATTCCGATTAGAGATTAAAACTTAGCTGATAAGATATGTGTTTACATGCTCAAAGTGTTTAATCAGAATCTAATGCCGGAAATAGAACAGAAGAAGACAAAAAAAGGTTCAGCTGCTCTTTCTAATTAAGCGGCAATCTCAAAAACACACACTACAATTATTAACGAGTAAAAGATCCTTAGCCTTACTAGTGCACGAGGACCTTTACAGCTCATCAAGAACAATTAAATTCCCTCTGAGAATCTCTTCCACCTACTCCCACTTAGTGCAGAAATGATATAGGTTTAACAAGTAGGAGACAATCAGATCAAGAGCTTATAGGCAGCTGATGGTCTCCGACTGTGTGCTTTTGTTTTTTTAATGCTGGTTCCTCCTTTTTTAATCTTCTTCATCCATCTGCACATTGCTCTCGTTTAAACATAACATTCTATATAACATATCTCCATAAACCTGCTGTAGTGCAGTGGGAGGCCGTCAACTGCGACAAAGGGCATTTCGGAAGAGGAACCAAGAGTCAGGTTCACTGATGTGCAAATCGAATCACTTATGTCAGTTAAAATAATAATAATAATAATAATAATAATAAAAACATTTGGCTACATTTTTATTATGTTACTTTCAGTAAAGTCCCCTTATTAGGGTCTGTGTAAAGACTGATAATGTATGAGGACCACTTCACAACAACCTCGCTCATCACAGAGAGGCATCTCGCTCAATAGATCGATTATTTTTACTTTATAAATAAAAGAGAGTAAAATGTGAACTGTGCACAGAGGTGAGCTTACTGGAGTAAAAGTGGAGATTCCCCAAGGAATCAACTCTAAATAACTAGGACATAGTATTCTATTTTAAGCTAAGGGATAAACAAAAGGATCATTGTAATCTACTTTCTTTAAAAAAAAGCATGACTAACCAATGTTACGGATTAAAAAAAAAAAAAAAAACTTTAATTTCTTGTTTGTAGTTGGTGCTTTAAAAATACTTCTGAGCATGAGATGAGTCACACACATCCTGACATGTGGTGCTGTATGTGGAAGGTACCAGCAGAAAAAAGAGTGAAAAACTGAACCATAAATAGCTTGGAGCAGTCCAAGGATGTCGCACTGCGGGCCTTTCCGTCTCACAGCAAAACTAAGTGCACCCCAAGTGACATGACCAGCTCAGAAATTAATCAGCAAACAGTGACTCATGACTGATGGGTATCACTTTTTCCTCGAAGCAAAGCTGACAGCTACAGTAGTCTGTTGCTAATGAAGATGATCTGAACAGAACAGTACAGTATCGCTCTCAGACAGACGCAGCGTTTCGTAACTTATGTAGAAGCTGATCGACTGATTAGTTCCGTTTATTGAGTTTAACAGTAAAGTGTGGCTTTGGGTTTTGGTGATGATAACCTGTGGATTAGCATTCGGCCTTCTTGAGAAAACAAGACTAAATTTGAGGTTGTGTTTTATTCATTTTGTAATTTCCTAGTAATTATTTCACTTCTTTTTAAATTCCATGGTTATATAATTATAGTCCAACATGAATAAAGCTGAAGTCAGGTCACTAAGCAAAACTACTAACATTAAGCATCGCTTGAAGTAAAGTGTTTAGGCTGCAGAAGATTGTCCTCAGACACGAACTTCATCCCGACATGGAAAAGCCAGAATGCCGAAGCGGCACGCTCCTAACCCTCTGGGTGTGCTCTGTTCGTATTCGTATAAGTATTTATTCACGTTTAAAACAAATAAAATGTTCTGTTCTTCACTTAACTGAAGAGCAGGATGATGATGAGGTTATTGTTTTTTCTTTCAGAAATGCATCATGCTCCATGGTTAAGGATTACAGACAGAAATACTGAGACCACCTGCACCGTACACGCAAGTCCTTTCAGTTATTCCCTTCTGTCATGTGGTAGTTTAGCATTTAAACAACTCCCTGCACCCCGAGCCGCCCTATGGACATCCCTGCAGCTCTGCACCGCCTGTACACAGGATAAGACCGTGAGATCTTCTTTCTGTTTCAGGAGTCTATTCCATTCTTATTCAATATTAATGTGTATTAAGAGAAAAAACCTAATCTAAAGCTAAAGCAATTATTCTATGAACAGATTGCACCAAATAAAATAAAATCTCTTCACAGTCAAGAAACTCTTCCAGGATGCAAAAGATGCGAAAGTTTTTTTTTCAACTCACACTCAAAGTCATTGAGATAACTTATTGTCAGAAAGTCGGTTGTTGGATGATCAGCTAACTCACCTTCTTGGATCTGAAACTAAACCATTTCTATAGTTTTGTTCACACTGCTTAACTTTTAACTTTTAGTCTTTTTAGTAAATTTTAACTTTAAAATTAATTTTTATCAAATAGAACATGAATTTAAACTATGTTTAAATAATTGTATTGTTCACCAAGGTGTGTTTGCGGTCATGATCAGAGAGTGTTGTTGCAATCAAAATGCCCTCACCACAAACTCCTCCCAAAAACCCACAAACCACCCCCTCAGCTGGGATTTGACCTTACGATCTCCAGATAATAGGGCAAACAATGCAGAAATATAAAAATCTTTCTTCCCATACAGTATCTTTATACACCGAGCTGCCACGACATCAACACTGATAACCAGTGAAAAGCAGAAAAGCCAATGCAGGACAACGTGCTGAAAAAAACAATGTTATCGATGATAGAAAGGAACCAGAACCCCCAGTGTGTCACAGCCCACCGTGTACTGGGCCCAGCAGGCAGAGAGCCCCCGACCTGGCAACCCAAACTCCCCCGAGCCCAATATCCTAGACATATTCATTTCCATGTCAGTAAAAAAGGAGTGAATACATATTAACAAACAAACAGTAAATAAATCGTCTGTTATTGTGGACGTCTCATTATCATCTCACTGTCTATACCAGTTAATCCTGTATACCAGTAATACGAGGGCAAGAGACGGGGTACACAGGGTGTCAATCCATCGCTGGACACACACATCGCTTAAACACACTTACACACTCATTTATTAATGTAAGTTAGACTAAGAATAAATGTTCTTTATTTGCTGAACCCTTAATTTGTGAACCCAGCAGTTAACTGTTGTCTTTTTTCCCATGTACAAGGTCGGGTTAATAACGGCTGCCAGTATGCAAGCAGAACTGGTCCAACTGGTAGGCCATGTTTTCCAGCTGTCACAGTAAAAGCTGTTAAACACAAACAGTTTCCAGTTACAGCAACCAAAACACCAGAGAGCCAAGAAACTCTTCTATTAAGATAATTAAGACTCTGTTTCTTGAAGAGTGCTGTCCATCAAAGTGTAAGGACCACGAGCCACACCAACGAGTGTGTTTGCACTTTATTACTGATGCGTTCTCATTCCTGTAATTACTGTATACTTGGCCAACATCTCTGAGATCACATGGACGTTTAATGTCAACATACATTATTTATCTGTTCTTAATTTCACCCATAATTATTCTACCCTGTGTCTATATATTTATCTTTCATCTTAGCTCTTTACAAACATTAAAGAATCCTAGCTTTGGCCTGTAATCAACCTGATCATGCGAAATGAGGTCGATGGGTGTGTGTGTGTGTGTGTGTGTGTGTGTGTGTGTGTGTGAGTCAGTCGTCATCGCCAAGCCTAATTTCTGCACAAAGCTCCTGGCCACGAGCTTATTGGTTTCTCTAATCAGGATTTAATGCTGTCTCTCATCTCCAGCCTGCCTGCCTCTCTGCTAATATTTGGTCTGGTCCGTGGCCTCGGCCCGTCTCTGCCGAACCGCGTGTTAGAGCCTCAGCTCAAATGAGTGAAATTTGCTAATTTGAACGTGGCGCTCCGAGCAGCTGTGTCCATAAGAGAATAGAGGAAAAGAACACGGACTAAGGTTGCATTCTAATACACAATTAACACGGCCTGGTCTTAATAATCTTTAATAAAGACACCAAATTGCTGAGACAAATAAACATGAATTCTATTAGGAGGTGGTACAGAGATAATGACATGATGAGCGTTCCGGGGGAAGATGTGTTGGGAAACATGTTATGTAAAATGTTGTGCTGCTGTAATGCTGTAGAATTATTTGGATGTTGGAGATGTAAACATTTTTACGATATTCAGAGATATTTGTTGATAAATGTGGCGCTCGCATGATTATCAGTGACTATAACTGTGCGTATAAACAACTTCATTTTATTTTGGGGGTGAAAAACATTTCTTTATTTACTGCTGCAGGTTTTAATTTGGATTTACAAAAAAAAAAAGATTCTCTCGAGCGTGCTGAAGGATTCTCAGGCCAACAGAAGTACCTCATTTCCTTGACTTTGAGTTTGGGGGGGGTTGAGGGGGTGTCGGTATGGATGTGTAGGGCGGGGGGGGCTGGGGGGTTGTTTGTGCATCTACATCAATAGATAAAGTTTATTTTGCTAATATAAACAGGACGTTCCGGGTCACTGAGCGTCCTCTACACAGCCACGGAAGTGAACAGAACATGAAGGTTAAAGTCTCGGCTTTGTTATTGGTTGTCTTTCTTGCACAGCGTTGAACAATGGACCTCGGAATCAAATAAAGGAACCCGTGACTGATGCCCACCCTCGGGTTAACGGCTCCTTAACATATTAAACTGAAAGTGAGACTTGGAAGATTAAAGAGTGAGTAAAGATCTGGGTCTCATCCTCTGGTCAGTCTGTGCCTTGTTTATCCAGTGTCTTATCGTCTCACACCAGTAAACTCTATTTGCTCAGGATCATGTAATGAGTCTGTAATTCTAAACGCAGTGTACTCCGGATCAGCCATAAGATTATGACCACCCGACTAATTTTGGACTAGATCCTCCTTTGCCACACAAACAGTGATGCGTTGTGTGTTCTGACTCCCGTGTGTTCTGACTCCAGCATGCACGTCCTCAGCAGTTTGAGCTCCAGTAGCTCATTACTCTGCCCATGACCCTGCCAACGGTTCACTGGTTTCCTTTCTTGGATCACTTTTGCTTGTCCCGATCACTGCAGACCAGGAACACCCCATGCAGTTTTGGAGTTCCTCTCACCCACTTTGGCCCTCCTCACAGTAGCTACAGTTACAATATCTTGTTGCAATGGCTGGAAGTGGGTGGGATCTTCTAGGCAGCAAGTGAACACTTTGTCCCTGATGTTGATTTGTTGGAATCAGAAAAAATTTCAGTGATCCAAGGAGGTAAAAAACCAGTGAACCAGCAACAGGGGAGTGAAGCCTGGCCTGTGTAATCTGATCCAACAGGAGAGCAGGTGTACTGTAGATCAACCTGCTGAGAAGGTTAATGCTGGTTCAGACAGACGGGTGGGTGTAGGACGGACCTACTCGATATTAGACAGTTGGTCATAATAAAGTTAACCCTTTAATCCAGTGTGTGACCTGGTCCACCACAGCGACACTCATCCAGTTGTCTGTTGTAATCCGAAGCGATGCCTGTCTCATGTGTTCACCCACATCGTTATGACTCATTACCAACAGGACTGACTTTTCTCACGCTCTGTGGTCCTTAGCAAACATCAGCATGCACAGAGTTTAGTAAGGGCTGTGATATTCCCACCCCTCATACTACCGCTCTTACAAAACCCCTCTCATAGCAGGGAGCATCTACAGTGTGTGTGTGTGTGTGTGTGTGTGTGTGTGTGTGTGGTCATACAACCAGTCAATTCAAAGTGTGGAAATTCTGAACTTACACATATTCGTATTTGTGGTTTAAAGTAGAAATAAAACTATTTATGGAATGAATTTGTAGAATGAAGAACAGTTGAGACTTTATATATCCTGGAGCAGGACGGTGGTGAACCCCATGGACGCTGAGTCTGAGGTCCGAATATTCCCTGGATCGGACACATTACATCACACAGGACTATTTTCAGTAATCGTTGTGATAAAGCACTAATGTGACGGTTTGATCCTCTCATGACGTCACTCGTCACTGATCCCTCAGAACTTTCACACTGATTAGCACAACTATTAACTTCCTGTTTCTCAGCATGTCATTGTCAAGGTTTTGATGTTGTTTGCTTGTTATGTGGTTTGTTTGCGTGTGTGTGTATGTGTGTGTGTGTGTGTGTGTGTGTGTGTGTGTATCACAACATTGCTTGTAGTCTCTGAGGTTTTTTTTCAATGTAGCCACATTTTATCTTTTCGGTTCTTACTGTTTACAGTTCACAGTTTCGGGGTGTGTGTCTGCATTTCCAGTTGCGTGCTCTACTGTTTACTTATAAATAAACTTTATTTATTTTATCCATCCTGTTCCAGAAATACCCTGAGATAACATAATCCGCACTCGATTGGTTGCACTTGATTATGAACACTTGTTCACCTGCACTTTGACAGTAATATCTAATCAGCCAATCACATGGAAGCAGCTTATACATTTAACCATGTAGACCCGGAATCACGACGATCCGCTGAAGTTCAATCGGAGCCTCAGAATGGAGAAAAAATGTAATTTAGTGACTCTGAGCATGGTGCGGTTGTTGGTTGATTTTTTCATGAACTGCTGATCTACTGGGATTTTCACGCACAAAGAGCATCTCTAAGGTTTACTGAGAATGGCATGAAAAAGAGAAAAATCTCAGTGAGGGCAGACAATCTTTTGCTGATGCCAGAGGTCAGAGGTCAGAGGAGAAGGGCCAGACTTTTTAAAGCTAATAGAAAGGCTACGCTAATAGAAAGGCTACGAGACCCTCAGGTTCCTAAGAACAGGAACCTGAGGATACCGGTCACATGGTACCACCAACAGAAGATCGGAAAAACATCACCTGGTCTGATGAGTCTCGATTTCTGCTGCGATGTTCGGATGGTTGGATCAGAATTTGATGAATATGACTATAGCCTAAATATGCAGTGATAAAGACTGACCTGATCTCCTCCAAGCAAATGGATATGTTTATGGCTGCAGACAAGATATTCACACCTTCTGCTTTTACATAAAGTTAAGATTCGGGATTATTATTATTTTGCTATTTTAGGGGATCATGCTCCAACTGTAAATGGTTAAATTCCAGTGCAGGAGCTTCAACCTCCCTGGATTTATGAATCCCTGGCTGTACTGATATACTGACTTATTTTTGACCAAAGGGTCGTGGCACCACCTCACAGCTCCAGGGTTCCTGGAGATCTGTGTGGAGTTTCACAGCTTTGTACCTGGTCTTGCTGAGTTTCTCCCAGGTTTCCCAACTCCACCTCTAAAATTATTGAAGTGGATTGGCTAGGATAAATTAAGATTAATATTAAATTATGTGTCACATGTTTTGATTCCCGGCCAGGCTCGATTCCCGTCTCTGTGTGCATGGAGTTTGCATGTTCTCCCTGTGCTTGGTGGGTTTCCTACGGGTACTCCGGTTTCCTCCCATAGTCCAAAAACCTGCAGAGGCTAATTGGTGGTGTTCCCCAAATTGCCCGTTGTGTGTGTGTGAGTGTGTGTATGTGTGTGCCCTGAGATGGATTGTCTCCCTGCCCAGGGTGTACACTGCCTCGTACCCTAAATACAGGATAAAGTGGTATAGAAGATGAGATGAGATGTTCCTTCAGACACATGCCAGTTAGGGTCCGAGTGCAGAGTCAGCCAGGAAACAGCGCCCCCTAAAGCACATAGGGTTAGGGCTTGTCAAGTCAAGTCAAGTCAAGTCGGCTTTTATTGTCATTCCACCCATATACAGTTCAGTACACAGTGAAACGGAACAACGTTCCTCCAGGACCGAGGTGCTACATACATGCAACAACATAAATTACCAACACACTTTACCAGAACCAGATCACTAACTAAGAGACCTAATAAGCTGAGCAGCTCAGATATGACAGAGTTACATTATGAGTTAACCTAAACTATCTATTTTTATATAAAAAAGAGACAACAAGTCTTGAAGGCCTGCTCTTGGCTTGAACCTCCAACCATCCAATCATTAATCCAGAGTTTTAGGTTTATGACCCATCATTGTTCCTTATTATAATACATATGCAAATTAGCTTAAGTGTGCAGCCTGCATTGTCTAAACTCGTCAGTGTATTAGTACAGATTAAGGATGAATCATTGTAGACTGACGGATTAAAACAGGTTTGACATAAAATGCGAGGACCTACAAATGTGTGTGTTTTTTTTATTTCTTTATTGCCAGTAAAACTTTTTACCACTTTTGTTTTCATGGAGTCAGAACTTCCTCGTATGTGATGTAAACCCAGATTGGTTGCAGGGGATTTTTTGTGCACAAAGCCCTCGTCTCACCTCACCTCAGGTTTTTCACATATGTGGTTTGAGTAAGAACAAACAAGTTCTTTTTTCTCTCTCTCTCTCTACAGTATGCCTGCTACCCCCTCTCAGGTGGTGGTGGGTGTAAACAGTAGACTGTGTTAAAGTCCTGATCTTCATAGACAGAAACCAGTCATTATAATATTCATTTTTAATTAAGGGTTAAACTATCCAGTACAGACCGTTACAGATTTACATTTATATTTGTGGTGATTTATTTCAGTGAGTTTTACAGCCACCACAAGTTTAACGCCGGTGATTAACACCACTTTATTAAAATTATGCACAAGAGACATTAAATAAGAATGAAAAGAGAGAAACACAAAAAATATCATACAGAGACAGTCAGAGTTGAACGTTAGTGTCAGAGGAAGTGCAAGTGGTGCCACAAACATGATAAAATCAATGAAGTTTTTATCATCAACATGCTACATGCATGAAATGGAAACCACCGGAGGTCCAGTAGATCACGCTGATTAGTGCAGTCGAGTGTTTGATGTACACACAGTGATTTTCAGCCGCGGTTAACAGGCTGGCGAAAAGATAGATATCAGTAAACGCTCTGCAAAACGAACTGATGACTCTGACATTCGAACCCAGCAGAACATCCAGATAACACTCTGTGAGTTAGATAAGTGACTAGGCACCGGCTCGGAGACACGCTTTCTCATAAAGCTAGCATGAATGATCATTTCTGCACACATTCATACTGTACATTCATTTACACCTCCGCTAGATATGATCCAGTGAGGTGGGAGATACCTGGAGAAAACTCACCTGGATGTAAGATCAAACCCCAGGATGCATAAAGCTGCAAAAAAATTTTTTTAATGCACTTAGGACCCCCGTAAGCTAATCAATGCATGTGTCAAATTTTTGGAAACAAGGCGCATTGAGGGTTGATAAAGGCTCCAGAATTCCAGCAGAGAGATGACAAGGTGTCTTGGTCTAAGGATGGTCTAAGCTTATACTGTAAGTCACAAGTAGACAGTAGTTACAGTAAATAACACTAAAGTGACATGTATACAGAGTTGTAATGTGAGGGCGGACGGAATAGGATGCTGGGAAACATCTGTAGGCTCGCGGTTATGATCGGATGACAAAACTGAAAAAAGAATATTTTTTACAGTGGTTCTGTATGGTGAAATTTGGTGCTCATGTGAAATGGAATCTAGTGAAGAAAAGAGCTGCCGTCTCCTGGTGAGGTGGTGGGATAGAGGGACGGCTTCCAACATCATAGTTTCTCCTTCCTGGTGTAAACTTCTTGCAATAGAAGGCAACGGATGGTGTGTAGGAGTGCTGCTTGGTGTTGGACTCCAGATTAGAATGGTGTAGGACAATAGTGAAGGCTTTTTCTGAGGTCGCTGAACGCCTCGTGGGTAACTGCTAACCAAGAGCGCCTACATGGAGCATCTTTAAGGAGTACTGTGGGAAAGGAGGCAAGTACACGTACACGTGAATGATAGAAGTTTGTAGATCCCAAAAATCACTACAGTTGATTTTTAATGGGGTTAAGTCATGACCACTCTACCAAACTTTCACTTGGCATCCTTCAACACTACACATGCCAACGCACATGTTCCCAAGAATAATAATGATGAAAGTCTGAAACATAGACATGAATTAATCAAGCCATATTACTTTATGAAAAACATGCAATGCCTTATAGCAGGACCAATAATAATAATAATAATAATAATAATAATAATAATAATTGAAATTGAATGGTCAATATAGAACCATAAACCTTCTCTTTTATTTATCAGTTAGAGGACTTGAAAGGTCAAATGAATAAAATGTCTCTTTCATGGACCAGGGATCGACTAAAGCCTCCTCGGAGCAGTTCCATGGCACAGTACGAAGTGTGATGTGGTGGGAAGTCAAAACCTCCTTCAGGGTGGGGTTCTCTAAATGGATGTTTACCTCGCTGTCCAGATGCTACGTGATAAAGTTCTCAACAGCCTCCTAGTGTTCACCATCTCCTCCCATTTGGAGTAAAATTAGCAAATACCTAAAAGATGGTGATTAGATAATTACTGCAGTATTTAATAATGTTTCAGCGTTAACAATTCTTTTAACTGGTGCAGTGAGGAGCTTCTCATTTCTCACACAACCATGTGGGAAGAGATATCCCGTGGTCATGAGAATGAGCTGAAATGACTGGAACTGGGTTGAGAGCTGTCTGAGATGTTATTAAACCAAGGAAGGACAGAGCAGAACCCTCGACTTCACAGAATGATTGTGATCAGAAACACATCCTGAATGAGTGTGATGGGAGACCACCTAAACACCTAGTGAAGATGCAAATGTTCAGTAAAAACCAGAGCTGTGGTTAATTGTGAAAGTAAGAGCATTTCCATACACACACACACACACACACACACGCACAATGTGATGGGAACTCACAGGTTTGCTAGGTGGCATAAAGACTTGGAATTAAGCCTATTCCAGAGTGGGCGTGTCAGGGCAAGAGGGTGAGCACATGAAGCGATGAACCCATCATGCCAACACCGCCAACACTGTGAATGCACATCATAATCAAAGGCGAGACAATGAAATATTAGAAACATTATAATATTAGAACAGCTTTTTTTGGCCAAGTACTGCATGTGTGTGTGTGTGTGTGTGTGTGTGTGTGTGTATGATACCTAAAAAGTAAACAGGATCTGAGCTTAAGTGCACTAAATAATATGCTTTTAGGAGGTGAATCACTCGAACGGTATCAAACTGTGATTATTTTTCTCTTGGCGTCTCTTGTCCAACATTTTTTTTTTTTGGCTCATTTGCAAAACTAATTATCCCACCGGAAATGACCTCTTCAGAGGCTTTAGAGATTTGTCACGGTAGGCCAATTCAGTTTGGAGCGCTTCCCAGAGGACATGATGTAAAAGTGATAAGCGCTCGTTTGTTGTATCTAAAACTAAAGACCATATCGTGCTGCTTTCTTCAGACCCTACAGTTTTTGTGTCTCCTTCCCTCTGTTGGATGAATAAACATGAGCTGAAATGTGGAACTGAAGGCCTTGTTGGCCCGAGCCTCCGATCCCCACCATCTGCAATCACCCCTTTGTAGTCGGACCGTAAACACAAAACAAAATGTTTTTAGACCTTTTTAAGTTTTCCACATTTTGCTACTGTATTCTTCACACTTATCTTTAAATGGATACAAATCCTTTTATTTTTTCATCATTCTCTATATAATCTTCCACACTGACAAAGTAAAATGGGATTTTTTTTTTGTTATATATATATACAGTATATATATATATATATATATATATATATATATATATAATTTTTTTTTAATGTGATATCCCATGTACATAAATATTCAGACCCGTGGTGGATCTATGAGATGTTTCTACAACCTGACTGGAATCCACTGGTGTCTAACTGAATTCATAAGACGTAATGAGGAAAGGCACGAACCTGTCTATATGAGGTCTCACACTAGAGGTCGGGTGTCAGAGTGAAAACAAAATCATCAGGCAAATAAAATTTGTCATACACAATACAATATGCAATGAAATGCTTAGACGACTGGCAGTGACCTTAAAAAGCAAGACTATTAAAAGGAAATAAATATGAAAAATAAAAAAAAGGTAAAATAACTGTACAAAATTTACAATATAAGAAAAATCTATGAAAAAAATAGAAAAATAAGAAAAAGCTGTACAATATAGAAATATAGAATTTATGGAATTTTTTGTGTGGGATATAAAGTTGAATATAAATAGACATGTCCAGGGGGCGTGCAAATATGCCTGAAAGTGTCACATTTTCATAATTCACATATTTAAATATTTAAAGAGTTTAAAGGACAATTTTTCCACGGTAGGCTCCATCATTCTCAAATGGGTCGGACAGGCAACAAAGAACCCAAGGGTCACTATGAATCAGATCCTGAGTTCTCTTGTTGAGATGGGAGAGACTTACAGAAGGACAACCATCACACCACCAATCAGCGGCCAGGCAGAAGCCATTCGCCATGAAGTCACATGACAGCCAGCTGGGAGTTTGGTAAAAAAAAAAAAAAAAGACTTTCAGCCCATGGGAAACAAAACCCTCTGGTCTGAAATCACAAAGATCGAGCCGTTTGTAATCAAGTCACCTTTCCTACAGTCAGTCATGGTGCTGCAGCAGCATCTTGTGGGGGTTTGTTTCTGAGACTGCGAGATTAGTCGGTATAGATGGAGAAGTATAGAGAGCTATCCTAAGTGGAAGTGGAACCCTTCTCCACCGTGCTCAGGATCTCAGGATGGGGTTCACAATTCAACAAGACTTTGAGCTGAAGAACACCACCAAGAAAACACGAGGAGAGGCTTCAGAATAATTCTGTGAAAGTCCTGGAGCGGCCCAGCCCGAGTCCGGACCTTTGGAGCATGACCCAGTGGAGCATTGCTGCAGACACCTGAGAATGGCTGAGCACAGACACTGAACATTCAGATTGGTTGAGCTTTAATGATTTGCCAGGGAGAATGAAAGAAACATCCAAAAGAACGGTGTGCCAATGATTCACAAGCAGACTCGAGACACTGCTGCCAAAGGAGCTTAAACCAACTACTAAGTGATGGCTGTAAATACTTATGGAAATGGGATGTTTCAGTCTTTTTATATATATATACAGTATATATAAATTAACAAAATACACCATTTATCTGTTTTTACTTTGTCATTGTGAAGAATGATAAGAAGGTAGGTTTTGAACCCTTTTAAGATGAGTGTGAAACTTGAAAGGGTCTGAAAACCTTCTGTGTAAACCGAGCAACAAGATCCCTCCCCATCCTGTAGCATAGCACTGAGGACTGAATGCAAGAGTATTGAAACATGCCCTAGTAAGCAAGAAAAGTGTAAGACAAGCCAATAGTAAAGAGAATGGCTTCATACTGAATCGACTTTTTATTACACGGGAGAGAAGACGAGAGCCCGAGGCATATTGATGATATCTCTGCACCCTACACTACTGTATGCTTCTGAGCTGTAACTCAGCTACTGCCTTTTCCCAATAAAACCTGCGTGGCTTAAATTCGATTTTGCAATAACATTTATTCCAATTGCCAGAGAGAAGACATATTTTTAGAAGATATATGGTTTTATCAGAGAACCACAAACTGTTGAAACAGATGAGTTACTAAATGGTTCCAAGCAGGAAGTGTACTTGCCCACTGAAGTACGGACTTGTTCCAGTTTATGTAATAAATGAGTACAGTCGTGTTCATTCAATTCAATTCCATTCCATCCAATCTAATTTGATTTATTATTTATTAAATGATTCCTGAGACGTCGAGAGAACAAACCTTGAGATGAACCAGACTCAAAAGGAAACCCATTCTCATTTAGGTGATACAGGACAGTACAACTGGTTATGATTCCCTTCTAGAACTGTGAGCTCTGAGGTCAAAAGTGCAATTTTATCACTGATATCTCAGGAGTGCCCTGCAGTATGTAGCTCGACAGAGAGAGAGAGAGAGAGAGAGAGAGAGAGAGAGGTCACACAGTGTATAATGTGAATGTATATTAACTGTAGAGTGCAAGCAGAGACTCCGACAGGACTAACTATGACATCATAGCTAAAAGGGAGGAGCCAGAAGGAAACATGAGGGGGAACTGGGATGTAAAGCGACCAATCACCTCACCATCAGCAAACCTGAGTGATCAATGAGAGTGAGGAAGACAGCATCCAAACATACCAGTTCACCATAATACTCTACGTCCATGAGTCCCCCAGATCTGCTCCTTTACCTAAGGCTAATCTATTTATAAAAATGCTTGGCTAAATAAATAGGTTTTTAGCCTGGACTTAAACACTGAGACTGTGTCTGAGTCCCGAACACTATTTGGAAGACTATTCCATAACTTTGGGGCTTTGTAAGAAAAAGTTTAAATGAAGTACACATTTGTCCTGGTAGAGTATTGAATACAAAACACCAACATATTCCTACAAAAGAAAAAAGATGGAGTTTCAAAATATTGACTTCCTGTAATCATTGACTCACCCCAGGAATAGAAACTAATAAGGATGTAGTCCTGGTGCGGTGGGGGGTATTACAGGAGAGGAGATTACGCAGCACATACTGTATGCAATCTGGGGCTTGCATTAACAAATATACAGAAGGACAAAAGATCTGCTTCATCTTGCATTTTTGCTTTTTTTCTAGAGTGATCTGTAAACCCTTTTGCATTTCAGTTTCAGGATGAGTAGCAGCACAAGATGTGGAAGGACATTAAAAGGTGCCAAGCGTCTTAAAATTACAGATCTCTATCTGATCAACACATTAGGGTGAGGAGGTGAGGAGATGCAAGAAATAAAATAAAGAAGGGTTAAAACGGATGTACTTGGTCAGAAAATGTGTGTAGGCTATATTAAGGCATAAGAGTGGGCTGGTTTTACATTTGAAACAGTAACTATTTTGCTAAAAAAAACACTGCACACTGAATAACCCCCTCCTCCAGTTTTGTGGCTGACTAATACTTCTGTCTGCCTCCCACAACCCAACGCAACTTTTACTCACAACTGGCTAGAACTTGCTGAAATCCCATTACAGTAGAAAGGAAAATGTCAACCTGACTGTGCCATGCATAGGGGATGAAACTTCTTTCCCAGAGCTGTTTTCTTGCCGTGCATAATCATTCTGCCAAAATAAAACATTATTTTTTATTTCATAATTTCTTTCATACAATTCCATTATGCAAAGAGTCAGTATAACCTTACAGTATATATTACTCTAAACTATCCAGAGCTTTTTCTAATCGGATTAGTTCATGAAAACTGCAGCCAACTAAGGGTGAAATACCAGAAACTGAATTTCTAAGAAGTCTCCCACCCTTATGTTGACATCACCCTCAGACAGAATGGCATCAAAAGTTCAAAAGATAGCATCTCCACTCAAATGTGCTCTGAGTTATGAGACATAACATTTAAAAAGGGTTTAAAGTCAAGCATCACTAGGAGGTTAATGTCTAAAGGCCATATCAGTTGTTTTAGGGTTTTAGGCTAATGTGCAGTGGTTATAATGAAACAATATGACATTCGAGGTCACGCTGTTGTGCTAAATATCAGCACGGCTGTGATGGGGTCGTAAGCACGAGTACTGAAGATATTACAACAGCTTTTATACAACAGTTACAAAAACACCATTTATTATCAACAGATTATGATTTGTTTCTTTATTTAACCAGTTATTTCGCTTCACCCACACATATCCTTCTGCGCCTGGCAGAACTAACTAACCGCGACTAGTGAAACGAACAGGGAGGTGAGAGTAGTGTTAAACTCTTAGCGGTACTCTGTAACCTAAAGGTGAGAAGAATAAACCATGAAGGTGGTGGACAGTCCTGAGAAACTCACAGGATTTACTTTATATTTACAGAAAAATAAAATAGAATATTAGCTCTGTTAATTTACAGGTTCTGGGGTTGAATCCCAAATAGTGTTAAATTGAAAGCACTATGTAGGGTGTACAGTCCCTTGTTCCACACACCAAGTAGTGCCCTTGATCAGGGGTTAGAGAGGGATTTGGGATTCAGCCTCGTGTTAGAAGCTAGTTAACTTTGTAGCTAAGCGTTAGCCGTGAACAGAACGACGCGGACGGTTCAGAGGCGATTCAGAAGGACTTAGAAGTGATTAGTGCAGAGACGGCGTGTTGTTTAAGACGCCATAACGTTATCAGATGTGTGTTCTTACTGAAAGTGCTTCTGTGACTGGGTGTGAATGTGGGTTTAGTCAGACAGCTGCTCTCTCCTCAGTACTGCGGACCGTACAGACCTACTCTCACCCACGCTGAGACACACAGTTAGTGTCATTAACCACTGAACAACACCTGGGACACGCCCACTCATACGTATAGTTACAGCGCTGTTACTGTCTGTTATCAGCACCCATGGAATATTGTCCATTCAGATTACTCGCTCAGGACTAACTGGTGTATAATTAATTCACTGTATATTAACTGAGTGACTTGCATAAAAGTACATAAAACTGCAACTGATTTAATTGCATCATCGATTTCAACATCAGAATCATGACGCCCCATTTGTTCTACAGTCAAGACACTAACTGTACTGTACTGTGTATCGAGCAGCTGGTGGTTCAGCGTTTCGGCTCTGACTTGAGCTTTCAGGGTTGCTAGATTGTAGATAAGCAGAAAGCTAGATAAGTAAGTTCACACAAAAGCAGCACACCACCCCCGGCGCACATGAGCATGTTGTTGGGTTTCATCAGAGAGGGCTTCTTTTCTGGCTTTTGGAAAATCACTTCACTCACTGTAGTGTATGTATGTATGTTGTAAAAGGAATCCTTTCAATAATAATTATTTATTATCTATCTATCTATCTATCTATCTATCTATCTATCTATCTATCTATCTATCTATCTATTTATTAATAATTATTTTATTGAGTCCATCTCTATTATGAAGTACAGTTTTAGAATTTTTCACCTAGTGCAACAAACTATGAGCATTTTACCATTCCCTATTTGTTATCCTTTGCTCAGACTGTGCTTGATTTATCGATGATTCAATATGAAAGCTTTTTACGAAGAATGCTTAATCATGACAGAACTTGTTATATTTCCACTGGAACATACTGACTCAGAAGAAGATAATTTGCCAGTGTGGAACAGGTCACTAATTCCCATTCCAACATTCTGTCATCCTGGATTTTCTCCATTAAAAAAAAAACTATTGATTTGTTGTAATCATCATTGTGTAACTCCAGTATTTATTTATTTTTTTTTCTATTTTCAGCCTCGGATAAATTCGCATAAATTCAGACCATGTGAGACGATTAAGACTATCTTTTCTAGTGCTGAAATCATGCATTCTTATGACACACTTTCCAAACAGAATCCGTTCCCTCTTGCATTAAGCTGCAACATGTGGCGCTTTGGAACAGCCGTGTGCATGCACTGTACAGATCAGAATATCGAGTCAGCATGATTCACCTACATTAAGGCATAGGCTCTGACTGCAGGCAGCAAATCGTCCACCAGCAGAGCGTGCATGAGCAGATCCGTCTATACTCAGTGCCACCGAATGAACAGGAAGCACCAAGTATATTGATGTTTGATGTTAATATTGCTTGTCACAGGCTGAAAAACCTGTTAATCCTGTGCTAAAATCTCCGTGCTTAAAAAATCCTCTGTGAGACTTCAGGAGTAGGCAGTAGAAGAGAGGTTACGGGATGGCACGTTGTAAGTCATGCTGTATAAATAGCATGTCATGTGGCGTCAAGGTTGTCAAACAAGTAGCTTGTTTATTTGGGTCAATGCAGTTTCAGTGAATGGAAGCCTTTTCTGATAAACATATGCTTTGATGGATTACGGGTAAAGATGGTGGTACACTGCCAAAGCCATGCCTACAAATAAATACATACAGTACAAATTCAAATTCAAATTCAAATTTTATTTGTCACATACACAAACATACACAGTACGAAATGTAGTGAAATGCATTATACGACTGCCATTGACCCTAAAAGAGAGTTAAATTTTACAAATAAGAAATAAATATGAATAAAAGAAATACGATAGAAATTAAATTACAAAATTAAATTAAACTAGGAAAAATAGAACTAAAAATAAAAATAGAAATGAGCTATGAAAAAATAGAACTAAAAATAAAAATAGAAATAGGATGTACAAAATAGAAATATACTGTGCAAATTGAAATATACTTTACGGGGTGTGCAAATATGCGTAGAACAAAGTGTCTTTGTGCAGAGGTTATTAAAGTGTCTTTGTGCACTGGTCCAGGATGTAAACGTAAAACTGTAAAATGTAGTGTAGTTGTGAAGGTAGGTGTGCAAAGTTATTAAAGTGTCTTTGTGCAATGGTCCAGGATGTAACGTACGACATGTAGTGTATATATGAAGGAAGGTGAGCGTGTAATTGTCCATAGTGTTCATGGATGTAAGAAGATTGATAGATTTGACCAATTATGAAAATATTGTGTAGTTCTGCATAGTGGTGTGGTTGTGGTTGAGAGACCTTATCGCCTGCGGGAAGAAGCTCCTCCTCAGTCTCTCTGTGTTGGCCTTCAAGGAGCGGAATCGCTTCCCAGACCGCAACAGAGTAAACAGTCCGTTATTGGGGTGGCTGAGGTCCTTCACGATCTTCCTGGCCTTGGTCAAGCACCGCTTGTTGTAGATCGAGTGCAGGTCAGGGAGCTCGATGCGGATGATGCGCTCAGCTGATCGCACCACCCTCTGTAGAGCTCGTCTGTCCTGCATGGTGCTGTTCCCGAACCAGGTCGTGATATTTCCCGTCAGGATGCTCTCGATGGTGCAGGAGTAGAAATTCCTGAGCACCTTGGAGGGCAGTCTAAAGTCTCTCAAGCGTCTGAGGTGGTAGAGACGCTGCCGGGCCTTTTTTACCACGGTGTTGATGTGACAGGACCATGCCAGGTCCTGCGTGATGTGAACACAGAGGTATCTGAAGCTGTCCACTCTCTCCACTGGGCTCCTGTTGATGACGGGGGTCTGGTAGTTCCTCACCTGCTTTGTACTAAAGTCCACTATCAGCTCCTTTGTCTTACTGACGTTCAGGAGGAGATTGTTTCTCTGGCACCAGTTCTCCAGATTTCCAACCTCCTCCAGGTAGGCCGTCTCATTGTCACTGATTGTTCGTGATCAGGCCCACCACAACAGTGTCGTCAGCAAACTTGATGATGGTGGTGGAGCTGGTAGTGGCCACGCAGTCGTGGGTGTACAGAGAGTACAGCAGGGGGCTCAGAACACAACCCTGGGGGGCTCCAGTGCTGAGAGTGAGAGGGGCTGAGACATGTCCGCCCATCCTTACTGCCTGTGGTCTGCCAGTTAGGAAGTTGGAGATCCACTGACACATAGATGAGCTGAGTCCCAGGTGCTCCAGCTTGGTGGTAAGTGTGGAGGGAATTATGGTATTAAATGCCAATGCAATGGTCACGACTGCTCCGACCACCTTTTCTTCTGTTCCAGTACATACATCCTCCTGGGGTGGGCTTTCCCCTCTCTTTCTCAACAGAGGGTCAATTTGCCAAAAATATATTAAAATAAAGTCAGCTTAAAAAGTTGACCAGATTGTGAGGTGATGCTGTGAGTAAGTGTGTGTTCAGGTCTGTTCATGACATTGTGTGTGTTTAATTTAAATTCCACTTTCACAAACTCGACGGAAAACACTATTGAACATGGCACAAATCTTGTTTTCACGGTCCCCCTCATCAATTATTCACTTCTTACCTGATGGTGTTCAGCTATTTTATGTTAGTTCTTAATTAGTTTGCTCAGTTATACCAAGTTGTTTCTGTTAAACATTGCATGATTTATATTGTCAGTGTGTTACCTTATTTCTGTGTTCTTGGTTTTGGATCTTTTGGTTATGAATAGTTGTATATGTTGTCTCTCCCTCTTAACAAGATTTGAATGCTGATAATCAAGACACTTTAAATAAAGCAATGAGATCATAAGCAATAAGTTTTTACGTACAGTACTTCCCTCTCTCCTCTCCATGCTCATGAAACCAGGTCTGTGCATCCTCGTCTGCTCAGGCCACTGTAGTTAATGTAAGATACAGGAAACCATGGCTCCTTCCTAAAATACCCAAGCTCTTATCGTGAAAGTTCCTGAAGAACAATACCAGTTTTGGGGGTATATTTTTTGGGACCCATTAAACAGGTTTCAAGGGCAAAACGGTCACCTTTGACTCAACTCTTAGAGTGGAAAGTGCGGTTTAATTAGATTGATGAGGTTGGTTCTTACTTTAATAATGAAGTAATCTGAGGAACATTTGTTCTTTGATTGTGCTTTGCCAGAGTTAAAGTACAATATGATTCCTACAGGCCCAGAGAGACAGGTTGGACCACCTCTGGCTGTGCTCCTCTGGATTAATTGCCCATGCTCATGCCTGCATCATGCCCGTTAACCAGTAATGAGCTTGTTGGCATGGCAGTGTGGGTCTGCCTGTCCCTGTACTCCATAACACTTTCTCTGGCAATTTAGTCATAGAAAAGCAGCTTGTCTTCCACTTAAAGGTGACTACTGACCTCCGCTGGGTTCCTCTCTCCTCCTGTAAATGCATGATCTTATCAGGTTCAGTTCATGAGAAGCTGTTGAGTATTTAGTAGGATGATGAAATTCATTACCGAGAGATGGTTAGATATTGATCTCATCCATAGATCAATGATATCTATTATAAAAACATACAATGTAATATACTGTAACACTAAAATCTAAATGATCAACAATGAAAAAGTTAAATATAGACTGTTTGTGTTTTGAAGATAGATATGCTACAGGATTAGTCAGGATTTATGGCATTAATAAATCAGATTTCAATGAAATTGTTTGAAGAAACCTTAAAATTAAAAATAAGCAGATGATAATATTATACATTATAAACAAAGCAGTTCTGGAAAACTAAAGGATCAAACAGTTCAAAGAAGGATCCAGAAAAACCTCCATAGATGTGATTACCTGGTGATTCAGTACCTCATTTATTGCTTGCTGAGTCTAGACCTGAGCAACTGAAGCAAGCCCAGATCATAACACTACCTCCAGAGGCTTGTATGTTAAAGTGTATGTATATATTTATTTATATGATGGACTTTAACCCATCGTTTAAGTGATCTCTGATCATTTTTTTTTTTTGACAGTTGGCAGTTCAGCACTATAATTCTGTTATATAATAATATTATTACTGTTTCAATAATTCTTTGGAAAGCTCCTAAATCAAATAAAAAAAATATTCGTAACAGACACAATTTTCACTACAATCAAATAAATTGCACTATAAAGTGCAATTAAAATAAAAATAGAATCTTTCAATGAAAATAAAATTATCTTAAAATTTATATATTTATAATACTTATAAATATTATAATACTTTTAATATTTATAATACTTATAATATTTAGGCTGAAAAGTTACAATATTTAAAAAAAAAAAAAACTAATTGAATAGACACCTAATATTAACCTAATTCCAGTAACTATAATGTTTTCATTGTTTGATGCAGGCCATTAACTTGACCCTTGACTTTTATTTGGCTAGATGATATAGATATGTACTATAAATATGTGGAATGTATTAGTCAAGCTATTTTTATATCTCAAGTTTTTTTGTAAGATAGATATGCTTCCTGTTTGTTACCAGGTTACTAACTATAATCAATTAAATGTGTTTTCCCTCATCAAGCAGTTCCATTACAAGGATTTATAAGGTTATATAAACTTTAACTTTCAGTCACTTGGTCAGAAAGTATTATAGTATAACTGTTTTTACTTCCACAGGTGCATGTTAATTAATTGATTATGGTTAATTGAACATGCATGGAAAACATTGTTTAAACCCTTTACAATAAAGATCTGTAAAGTTATTTGGATTTTTACAACATTATTGTTGAAATACAGTCCTGAAAAAAGGCCTTTCTTTTATATATATATATATATATATATGTGTGTGTGTGTGTGTGTGTGTGTGTGTCCTAATATATCTGAACCTATTATCACATACTTTCTCTTTGTATTAAACCAAAAAATAATAATGTGAATGATTTCTCTGATTGCTTCTGTCCGGTCTCCTGCAGGGTGCCAACACTTCCAGAGACCCAGAGATTATTAGAGTTTTCAGGAAACCAGCAGGAAGCCCTGAAACACTGTGAGTTCAGTTCTTTCTCCTGAAGAAGTGTCTAACGGGAGCAGTAAGAGCCCAGGGTTCTCCTGCAGTTCCTGGGAGACTGAAGTCGGGTTCTCCTCTGTGAGAACTCCTTCAGATGAACTTACAGCTGTGTTCTTACCCCACACCCCATGGAACACCGCAGCACTATTAAACACTGCACGCTGATGTATTTAACACGCGAATGTCCGGACGCCTGATTAATTATTAATGCGCATGTCACTGGAAACAATACAGCTGTAAAGAAGAGGCAGGGTTTGGTGCGCATGCGCGTTCGGAGCTCTGGTCCGTATCAAGCAGTTCAGAGTCTTTGATCCGAGTTTAATAACTCTGAGACGCGGGAGTGACGTCATGCACCGTGACCCTGCCTCGCGTTATCTCAACTGTCCGCACCTCGGGGTGCTTTTATTTTAAATCCCGACGCACAGCGCGAGCTTCCCGCTTCTCTTCCGTTAGCGCGCGCACTTCGCCCGGTTTATCATCTACCAGAGAGAGCTGCGCCACTCCCCCCTATTTCCCCCCCCCCCCCCCCGCCCCTCCCGCGCGCCGCTCCTCGCAACTTTTTTATTTCTTTTAACTTCAACTTTAATCATCAGAGCGCAACAAGATCAAAGGAAACAACCTCGATACAATGTAACAAACATGCGCGCGTGTCAGGCGGGACCGTGCTCCAATCCACAGTTTTGTGCACTTTTGCATAACGGACTGTGTGTGTGTGTGTGTGTGTGAGAGAGAAAGAGAGAGAGAGTTTGTGGAATTCTGCGTCCAATCTGCCGTCTGATCCAGGCATGACGCGTCTGATCTGATGACACGGACTTGGGTTGTTTCGGGAGCGCGCGCGCGCGCGCGCGTGTGTGTGTGTGTGTGTGTGTGCGCGCGCAGGGTTTGGAGAGGTGTTCACTCTGTCAACACCCCGCTAGACATGTGAGTCCGTCTGCCTGTCTGTCTGTTGCTCAGTCTGTGGATGGTTTCGCGTCTAATCTGTTGAGTCGGAAGCGTCTTACGTAACGCGCGCGCGCACGCGCGTGTGTGTGATGTGTGTGTGATGTGTAACAGCTCGAGCCGGAGCGCGCTGACTGTCTGATCTCTGCGCGTCAGACTGCTTTAACTCAGACCAGATTTTACAGGTTTAAAGGGTTTGAGCTAGATACATAACCCCTGTGTGTGTGTGTGTGTGTGAGAGAGAGAGAGAGAGAGAGAGTGTGTGTGTGTGTGTGTGTTTGCGTGCGTGCCTGCGGGGGAAGTAAAGACGCAGCTCGTGAATTCAAGAAGACACAGTCGGATTTATTCCGTTTTTTTTACCCAGGACAGACTGAAATGATCTCGGTCACTTCCTGAATATTTGTCGCAGGTAAGAACACACCCGTCTCTCCTTCTTGTCTTCTTTCTTTTCACTCTTTCTCTCTGTTTCATTTCTCTGACACAACAACAACAACAACAACAACTTCATGCCATCTGTCAGAGTGGATCGGATCGGATCGGATCTAAAGTGACAGCTGTGGGACTGGATCCCATGGATTCGACCCAGCACTGTGACCCATGGGGATCCACCCCGCGCTGAGATTAGGGGCTTCTGATCGATATTTCCGAGCTGTTTGACGAGTTCCCGCCTCGGTAAGCCTGGGCTTTGGACTGCAGTAGCTCTGCACAGCCAACAGGTTGCACTAATTCTGTATGTGATATTTATTAATCATGCATTACAGATTTTTTTAACATTTTGCACTTTAGAAAGAGTTTACTAACAGTCACAGGGAAGGGATGGTCTCAGGGAGATTCACAGATGCGAATGAGTTGTTATAGTGTGCAGCTTAAACCTCAGACACATGACATTCATGCCTTAGTTTTACAAAGTCATCTTTTTAAATGCTTTTTTTTTAATCTATTTTTTGTCTCCTAAGAGAACTATATTACATAAATAATTACTGTGATGTGATCATTGTATTAACATAATATTATTCCCAAGACAATATATAAATATACTGTGTTCATGTGTTCATGTATTATATGTTAATAAATATACAAGCTGTACATGTAAACACAGACATTCACTAAAATGTTTTGGCTTCTGACATTATTCTTAATTATTTATTTCTTGTTTAATTTCATTCAATAATTACATGCGGGATCACCTAGTATCAGTGTTGTCGTGGTTATTCTTTATTATTTTCATGGTGTTTGTCATGTTAGTCATATGGTGGTCATGATGAGAGCATGGTTAACGTACAGTAAAGGAAAATGGCATAATGGAAAACAAGTTTTAAACAATAAGTTTTAAACAAACCAGGAACTGGTGTTAATATGACACAGTGTTTTAAACACATTTAAGCGAGTGAAGGGTCACATGATGGTAAATGTCTTTTACTTCATAAAGTGTCTCTGGCTCTAAAAGGTTAATTTTTATGTTACTGAATAAAATATTGAATAAGTGCTGCTTATCATTGAGAGACACGGTTTTCAGGAAACTGTGTATAAAGCTGTGTATTGTCTAGTATTTAGACTGGAGAGAGTTGTATTATTATTATTATCAGAATTGTACTATTGTAGATAATTATTAATATAATTATTATCGACAAATAAACGCAAATGTGTCATCTGTGAGATGTTCTTTAGTTACTAATGACCTTATCTTTCCATGTCACAGCCTTGAGAGATGGATTGTTGGCTGAACCTCAGCAATAATCCAGCCAAGAATATATCTTTACCCACGAGAGGCCTGCTGCAGACCCCGGGGAGCACCGTACCCACCAGCTCCTCTTCCACCGACGTCTCAAATGGACTGAGCAGCGTTAACGTTCACAGGGAGCCACAGATGGGACAAAACAACCAGGAGCAGGACACTAAAGCCTCCAAGATGCAGCAAAGGCCGAAGGAAGGCTTTCATCTCAAGGATAACCTGACACTTTTGGACGAGAGCATCGCGGATTTGAACCGTACCTCAGAAGACTTCAGAACCCCGGACACATTCGCATTCAAAATGGAGGAGTTTTCCCCCTTGGATAAATCTGACTATGACTTCAGCTCCTATGATCAGACAGAAAAAGATGAGTCTGGAAACGACAGACTGATAGAAGAGAACACGATGGATATCCTACAGAGTCTGGAGCTACCTGGATCTCTTTCAGACCTCAGCGAGTTTTGTGTGACAAACGTTGATGCTTTTTTCCCGTCCCTGGCTGTGGAGGAGGTGGTAGGCAGCAGCATGCTGAAGGAGACTAAACCTGCTCTGGCTGGAGAAAACATTAACGGAAATGATAAAGCACATCCACAGCAGACTCTGGAACAAAACGTTAATGTTCCTGTCATTAAGACGGAGAAGGATGCTGATTTTATTCAGTTGTGCACACCTGGTGTGATCAAGCAGGAAAACGAGAGGAGAGGGTACTGTCAGATGGCAGCCATGCCCGGGCACCCTGTCTCGTCCATCAGTCTGAGCATGGACAGCCCGTCATACCACTATGGAGTCAGTACCTCTTTACCGGACCAGAAGCCGGTGTTGGGCTTGTTTGGCACTTTGCCCCCTGGTGCTGATGGCTGGGTTCAAGGAAATGGTTTTGGGGATGTGTCAGGGATGCAGAGGGCCAGCAAGTCTCAACCGTGTTCCTCCACCTTCACCTACAGCAGGTAGGACTATGTGTGTGCATGAGTGTGTGTGAGGAGGGGGGTTGGGTGGGTGCTTGTGGGGAGGGGGGACATCTGAATTCATCAAAATAGAGCTGAATTAAGAAGTACAAATGTAAAACAGTTATTTTGTTAATTAAACTCAAGAAGGATTTAATTAACAGCACATATGTATGAGAATATGTTCTGTTTTTGTCATTTACCAAAATAAATTAATATCTTTTATTCATGCCATAAAACAGGCATTAACATCATAACACCATCTCTGGTTAAAGACAGCTGCTGACAAAGGACGTGCATTCATTACTCAGTCAGCAAATTTTCTCCTTTTTGCAGAATAACTTAAGCATTTGTCTACATTATTTAGTTTTTTTGTCTCTAGAATCCTTTATGGTGAATAATCTGGACATGGCACAGGTACGGTTTGCGCCCCAGAATCTCCTCCAATTTAAAGTAATTGATCAGAAGCGACTCGGGGTGGAGTACCAACAACTGAGGAGCAGAATTAACATAAAGAGCCGATAATAAGGATGAATAAGGAGAGAGAAACGTTTTAATGATTAAATGACACTGAGGGAACAGAAACGACACATTTTTTTTTTATTAAAGAGTTTTTTTTGTTCTTTCAACTTGAGATTTGCACATTAGCACTTTTAATTTATTGGTACTGAATCATGTATCAGCACATATTTTTCCTTTTAAAGCTACTAGGATTACCAGAATAAAAATAGTAAAAAGAAATATTAATATAATCAGGGCTGCACAATTTTATAAAAAAACAACCAGGTTGTGATTATTTTGACATTTGTGATTTAAACTTCTTGATTTAACTATTAAATGTAACATTTGTATTTAAGTGTATTTATCTAGACTAACTGCAGTAAATGGCATGTATGAGCTCGGTAAGAGGATGCGTGCCAATATCTGAATTATAAAAATTTGAATTTGGTGTTTATTTATCAACCCAACAGTATTTAAAAAAATAAATAAATACTTATATCTGAAATATATATATATGGAATTATATTTACTGTATATATAGATTATATAAATATAAAAAAATTATTAAAAAGATTATAACATCTTCTAGTCTTATTCTTTTTTGTTTGTTACAGAATTTGATTATTCTTTTCCTCTGATATCCAATCAGCCACATTTTATTCTTATATCAAGCAAAAACTGCTAATTAATGCAAATTAATGAGAAAATGCCGTGAAGCGTCAGAACCTCAGACTTCTTACAAACTAGCCAGTGACTCAGATATTCATCCTGGAGGAGTTCATTCCTACACCTGAGCCTCAGGCCAGAGAAGAGCCTTGATGTCCATGTCCTCCTTCTGACCTGAGATCTGGTGGGTCAAGTCCTGCTGTACAAAGACTGTGTATTTTGTAAGTCGCTCTGAATGAGAGCGTCTGCCGAATGTCTAAATGTAAATGTGTTTTTAATCAGAGCAGGGTTCGCTAAGTGTCTTCAGGAAGGAGCTGGTCAGAGGTGGTGGTGGAGGATTACGTGGCGTTTGGGTTAAAAACATGCTGTGCTGCTGCGTTCTGGATCAGTTTCAGGGGTCAGATGGTGCACAGGGCAGACCTGTGAGTCAGCAATGCAATAATTAAACACCTGAGTGACCTTTGGGGGTAAACATGGCCTCCTGATCCTCCTGATGCTGTACAGGAGAAGCGAGTCAGGTGAACCATGTGAGGTGAGAAGGATGGTTGGTTGCCCATGACAACTCCAAGGCTGCATGGTCTGATCTGAGAATGTTGGCATTAATGATTGGCATCATTTTGCTGGTGTATCTGCTTGTCTAGGAGACACTCGGGTGTTGGCAGGAACCTTTTTATAAAGAGTAGTTTTCTCTCTATAATGCTTCGGGTCCCCAGTAAAAGCGATCTGTGGACGTGACTCGAAACTATTAGTGCTATTAAATGTCTTAATGTTAAATGTGCGAGTTACCTAGATGTGGGATTAATATGTACAGAGAAGAACAGATTCTATTTATTGCCATGACTCCATGGAGTGATTTAACATCAACATTAATATTTTATTTTAAAAAATAAAAAAGCTCTATTCTGATAAAGAGTCAGATAAAAATCTGTAGTTGTCATTTCTAAAGCTGAGATGTTTGCTGAACCGAACCGTCGACCTGATTTAATTTCCATGTCGGCATCGGTAGAGAGTGTCCGCTCCTTTCAGAGCAGTGTGTGTGTGTGTGTGTGTGTGTGTGTGTGTGTGTTCAGTGAAAACAGACAGGATTTAAACGACTTAACGTCACGAACACACTCGATGCGAGCGGGACAATAAACAGACTGGCCTGTTTGCACACGTGTCTGATACGACTTCATTATACACGTCTGGGATCTCAGACAAAATCAATTTGTTCAGGGTCGGTGTTTAATTCAGATGAAAAGATTATAAACAAATTTATAACATGCGACATAGTTTATGACCGCAGTGGTGTAGTTTTAGATCAGGATCGATCATTTATTATATATTTACCTACAAACTAATTTTGTACATATAGAAGTGATTCTTCTTTTTAAATAGAGATTTAGCAAAAAAAAAAAATGATCAAGATCCTGTGAAGTGTTTTCCTATAAGAATCATCATCATCATCATCATCATCATCTAAAATAAAAAAAAAGCAAAACATCCATGACTCATTTTCCATTCTGGCGGGAGTGTGTGCAGAGTTATGTGGCTCAGTGTCATCTTTCACTGAAATCAGCTTAGATTTCCCACTGAGCTGAACCGGGGATGTGACCTTGATGAAGCTGAGTTGAAGGTATTTATTGGACTGATAATAATCTTTATGTAAGAATTAATGTGACAGACAGTTCAGTTATATGAAAATAATCCACGGCAGGGTGGTGCGATACGGCACGGCACGGCTTATCCCTAATCCCAAGAGGATTATTTTTGTATAACTGCGGCCTGGGGTGTAACGACCTAATGATGGTGGAAAAAGAAAAGAGAAAAGTTAGTTCCTGGAATCATTTACACGGTTAACAAGCGTTTTCTTGCCTTCCTCTCTTTCTTTTTTTTCTCTCTCTCTGTCTCTCTCTCTCTCTCTCTTTTAAAAAACTAAACAAAAAACAAAACCTCAGCTTTATTTAAATTTCAACAAGAAGCCAAAAAGCGTAATGTTCACTGTCCTAAAGACATTTCCTATAATAATGATATATAATTATTAGTATTAGACTAATATAGTATTACTAATTATATATAGATAATTGGTATTAGAACGAGCGCATTAATATTCTAACCAATAAGATTTCGGAATTCAGGATCGCTGTGGTTTAAATACCGCACGTGTGGCCGATATCAGTCAGGTTCATAAAGACATGAAAAAGGTCTGACAGCATCCAAACCCCGCCCCCTAAATCCAACAAACATCCGCATCATCTTGTGAATTCCAGTGTGTGTTTATAATCACAGATCATTTGAATAGGTCGATCCTCACAATTAGACACGACAGATTATCGCTGATACACAGTGACTGTACACTCATCTCACTCGCTGCACTCATGTCCCTCCTTCATCACACTATCCTCCTCTTCGCCTGTCCAGACGGGACTAGAACATGATTCTATTAGCATAATGTCAAAAGGTAACTAAATTAAACAACATTCGATTTTTTTACCTTCAACAAAGGCATTCTGGGTAATGTAGTGAAAAATGTATGACTTATGGATTCACCTACATTTCGTAATACACCTTTAAAAATCATATTTTAATGATATTATTAACAAATTAAATACCGCCGCACACACATATATTTCACATTTTTATATTTGTTTTCACATTTTTTTTAAACCAGATGTTTTTTTTTTCTTTAGATAAAGTTGTGGCAGGTTTAGTGGAACACTTTTTAAATGATAAAGAAATATCTTTTAACAAAAACTTTATTAACCTACATGATATCATCACCATTGATAGAGGGAAAGGGGTGCCAAAACTTTTAAATATGGCTTGTCATACCCACAGACTGGTTATTGAAGGATGTCTAGTTGCTCCTTCAGTGTACGGTTCTTATATAAATCCTAAATAGATAAGTTCTATGTGATTAATGAACTAAAGATCAAAGAAACATTCGATGTTAAAGGTTCGGTCCAGTTCGGTTCAGCCGATGCTTTTTATCTACAGAGATCCGTTTCACGGTCCGTCAAACAATGCAGAGGAATCTGGACCTGGAAGACCCTGGAGCGTGTAATTTGCTCTGGGACGCACCGTATCTGAGGATAAACACACGGAGGTGTAATCAGAGAGGGCTTCAGTATTTCAGTCTTATTGCAGACCCAAAGTCGCTTTGAGCGATCCGTCCTGTAAACAGATCTGTTGGTTCAGAATCCTGAGAATGTGAAAAAACTGAGTGCTGAACAGATCTGCCGTGCCGAGAAACAAAAACACAGGCATCGTCTGCGTACGGCGTTATTTGGTGAAGCGAGTGGCCTGCTCTGACCTCTTGGAAAGCTGCGCTGTTCCTAATGGACACAGCTAATGGCTCGAACGCGTGTGATAATAGAAGAGAACGCTTCTGTCACGGTGACATTTGTAAAACGTGAAGCGTTAGATTGAGTAATAGCAGGAGTAAAAACCTGCGCACGTGTTCATTCATGTAGTTATTAAACAGGGTGCTCATTATGCAGGAGCGCAGTGTGTAAAATCACACACACACACACACACACACACACAGATTCAGGTTAAGGAAATGCTCACAACAACCCAAAGTCAATCCAGTGAGCATGAAAGCATGAAACGCAGCACCGGCAGGAAGGCTAGGCTAACTGGAAGAAGCGCTCTGTGCAGCTGTGGTGAGCAGATAAGCAACGTGGAGAACATTGAAGATGACCGAGGCCTGATGCAGATGAGATACAACAGCTGAAGTAAACTTGCTCTTAACTACGTGTACACGCACGCATGATAACTGGCTTGTGCATCCTCCATTTTGTTTAGTGCGTAGCTTGTGCACATCTTCTTTAACACCTTGCATCTACACTCTGTAAGGAAACATTATACGTAATGTTTAGTCTAGTGTCTGATTGAATTCTCCGCTATGTATGCCCCCTGCTGGAATCCTCCGGTAGCACGCGCAGTATTTAGGCTAATACGCAAACAAATCCTGTACGCTCACAACGTTGCTGGTTGTCTACACCAACGCACGGTTTAACAGCGAGTATATTTCCTCCCTTGGGGTTCCACTGCTGTCAGCCAAGAACAGTAATCTGAAGCTGCAAATCTTCTTCCATTCCACCCACGTCGGCCTCGTTAGTGGGCGTGTCCTGACAGCTCGTCTCATCGGCGCTAATTGCACTTGCATTGCTTTGCTTGTATACAGAGAGATAAAGCGTTTCAGATATCCTGATCAAACCAGAAATGTAATTAGGTTACGCTCACAACCACCTGAGCTCTCGATCTCGGCTGCTGTTCCCTCCGCGATGTGTCTCCACATGCACCAGCAGAGTCGAGCAAAAACAGAGTGAAGGTGAATTTCATCGGTTTATAATCGAATCTCTGAGACAGCATGAACTATTTTCTTCTGCTACAGGTTTTGAACTGAAAATGAAATAAAAATGATTCTGTCTGTCTCTCTGTCTCTCTCTCTGTCTGTCTCTCTCTGTCTGTCTGTGTCTCTCTGTCTGTCTCTCTGTCTGTCTGTGTCTTTCTGTCTCTCTCTCTGTCTGTATCTCTCTCTGTCTCTCTCTCTCTCTCTGTCTCTCTCTGTCTGTCTCTCTCTTTCTGTCTCTCTCTCTGTCTGTATCTCTCTCTGTCTCTCTCTCTCTCTCTGTCTCTCTCTGTCTCTCTCTCTGTCTCTCTCTTTCTGTCTCTCTCTCCCTCTCTGTCTGTCTCTCTCTGTCTGTATCTCTCTCTGTCTGTCTCTCCCTCTCTGTCTCTCTCTCTGTCTGTCTCTCTCTCTCTCTGTCTCTCTCTGTCTGTCTCTCTCTGTCTGTCTCTCTCTGTCTCTCTCTCTCTCTCTCTCTCTCTCTCTCTCTGTCCCTCTCTCTCTCTGTCCCTCTTTCTCTCTCTCTGTATGTGAATCTACTGCACACAAACCTCTCGATCTTGTTTTAGGATTCTACTTCATCAGTTTTTTTTTCTTCAGTAAAGTCCAGACTTTGTGGACCACTTTGGATTTTTGACTTTGAGTGAAGAAAGAGTTCTCTGATTAAATAAATAGTGTGTGAGTGTGTGAGAGTGTGTGAGAGTGTAAAGGAAATTCCTCTCGGGCTACATGTGTAAGGACTGAACTATGTAGAGCGCAGCAGACGGTTATTTTTAGTTTTTTTTCCCCGTCTCCTCTAACTCCTTTATATTCTCTGTTTAGACCTCAGCTTTTTTAATAAGGTAAAAATCCAGAGACTGAGACCATCAAAATATTACAAATATTAACGTTATTCATCTTTAAGCAGCTCTGTATCGATTTATAAGCTTGTTGCAAGACACGTCTGAAGCAGGTTCGGAGATGAAACGCGCCGGAATGTGTTGGAATTTTAAACGGCTTCGATCCTCACTGTTAGAGCCAATAAGAGTGATTATTGTTTTGCAAAGATATAAATAATTGATCTGTTTGTTTGAGTGAAATATTCGAGTTATGAGATGTAATGTTAGCTCTGAGGCCGGTGTTGGTGTACCGGATGATTTTTTTTTTTCCTCCACAAAAATTAATCTTTTCTCATAAATACAAACTCTATTAGTCACAGACACACTCATACACAGCATGATGCGAAGTGAAATGTTTATACGACTGCTGATGACCTAAATACTAAAAAACAGGAAAATTAGAGTTTCAATAAGAATATGAAGTATGAAATAATTTTACAAATTAAAAATATAGAAAAATATTTAAAAAAAAACTTTAAAAAGATTTTTAAATTAACATTATGTACAAATAATAAAGTAATAGAATAAAAATAATATAAAAATATAATAAACAAAGTGAAGTGGGATGTAAATCCAGGTGGTTTGTGTCTACATTTGAATATTATTGAAACACTTCCTGCCCCAATGATCACAAGTAAGTGAAATTAGGAAGTAATAGACGTGTTAAATACAGGCATCGATTCTGTGTTCATGTTCCTAAAAAATAAACCACAATTTATTACCAGGTATTCTCAGAATGCGGTCGTGCATGTCAGGGCTATCAGACTACCAGACCGTGCATTAGGGACAATGTTATCTATATTTGTCTTTAGCTTATAATTATGATTAATAATAATACTAAATCATACACATTTATTTTAACGTTTATTTTGAATTGAAATGGAGTGTAATGGTAATTAGGCGTGTTCAGATCATCAACACCATCTACTGTAGCAATTCCACACACCAACCTGAAGTATTTTTCTTCTTTTCGCACAATATTTATTAGCTGTTATTTACAGAAGAGCTATTTCTTTTATCTTGACTGTTTACTGTTTCTTTATCTGTCATGTACAATTTATTTGCACGACCTTACCTCATCATCACAGAGTATTACATTGTGCCGTGTTGTTGCTTCTGTTTGCACATTTGCTCTTACACTCCTTACAGTAGACAGTTTAGTTTTATTAATTTATGGTGTTAGTTTATGTTGTATGTACAGTAGCAGCTCGGTCCTGGAGGAACGGCCCTGGTTCCTGTCACTGTGTACTGAACTGTCTACTTGACTTGCGGCTGGATAAAATGGTGAAAACAGACGAGTGTGTCTTGGTTACATGTGACTCCAGCATGTGGCTCTTGTGTGATATCAGCCAGCGGTTTGCAACTAAACCTCATCTCCTCCAAGTCCTGGAGCGTTCAATCAGGTCTGAGTGTGATCGGAGCGGGCCCGGGACTCGTAGTGTTGATGACCAGATCAGTGAAGAGGTTCAGGGACAGAAACAATCACAAGGATTAAAGCAGTTATAAATATGATTATACTCTTTTTGAACATTTAATTTTCATATTTCCTTATACCAGTTGGATTATATTTATAGAAAAATCTTCAGATTAGAGTTGGTGGACTGTGAACCTTCTCCGGTCTGGTTTCTACACTCGGAGTGTTTTCTGCTCATCCCGTGGTTACGGACGTCAGTGAACCCCAGGCTGCTGCCACGTGACATGCTCTTCTCATCGACTCCATTACTGCTGGTATCGTGTCGCTGTGCAGCGTCAAACAGCCTGTGAAGGAAAGCCAGCGTGGGCTCTCGTACCTCGGCTCCGAGCCGCACGGGGGAAAACAAAAGCTCTGTTTCTCTGGCATCGAGCACGAGTGCAGATCCCTGGTGATAAATGTTGTGACAGATTTACAGCAGGTAACAGTTTTAGACACACACACACACACACACACACACACACACACACACACATTAACATAGACAGATGGATCAGGTGCCGGTTCAGGAGTTCTCTGGTTAGCCACAAAGTTTACTTAATGCTAACGCTGCAGTACCTCCGGGGGGAGTCCTGGGTCTTATTGGGTCTTATTGGGTCTTGTTGTGCCGCTCGTGTTGCCTGAGTAACAGCTTCTGTGGCTCATTTTTAATCTCAGCTTCATAAAACCCAAAGTGTTCCCAAATATCAGGTAAAAAAAAAAAAACACCTTCTTCACAGACATGTCTGTTTCTCCCCCTTTCACATTTTGGAACATAAACATGACTCTGACTGAATTCAAAAGGAAAAACCTTAGAAATCTGTTTAGGAATTGTGCTCCTGGTAACTCAGTCCTTTAGTCTGGAGCTGGGCTTTTAGGTTTATAGTTTAGTGCCTCTGAGATTTTCCCCCGGTTTACACTGCCTGGCCAGAAACCTCACACACTCTTAGACTTCATTCAGTCACCTTCAGCTTGTGTGTAAATGATTCCTGATGCTCCCAGAGCCGCTCTCTCACTCTCTGAGTCCTGGAATATGTCTGTTCCATCAGGGAAGAAGAAGAAACCCTCCATAGATGTGATGACGTGGTGATTCAGTACATTCAGATCATAACACTGTCTCCAGAGGCTTGGACAGTGGACACTATGCATGATGTGTCCATCGCTTCATGTCCTTCCCCTCTCACCCTGACACGCCCATCACCGTTTGCACCTTCACCAAGCGTTTAAGTGATCTCCATGCATGATATTGTCTGATCACATTACTTCATCACAAAGTTGACGGTTCAGCACGATCCCTAGAGAAAGACTTCTCAACTCAATTGCAGGAATTTCAAATCTCTTTGCTTGATGCAGCCCAATAATTCGACCTTTCTGGAGTGGGGCTGATTTTTGGCCAGGCAGTGGATAATAAATTTGCCTCTTTTTTGTCATTTGGCTTGAAGACAGATTGCAGCCACAGCATAGTTTTTAGATTGCAACATCTTTGCAGTTGAATGCTGCGTTTCTCAGTGTGTAAGTGTTTAAGCTCTGAACAAATATTTATTATGAATATCAAGAGCTAGGAGTGAAGGAAATATTACATCATATTTTAAGGCGTTTTTATATAAACAACATCACGACACAGATTTGCTAACAAACTGCCAGGAAAACAGTGAAGTTGCATTCAACATAAACCTTTTTTTTATAATCATTAAATAATGTCGATAATGATTATAACATTTAATTTACAATGTTAAAGAGTGAGAGACACTACCATGCAGAGTCCAGAGAGCAGACTGGCGGCGCTTTTAGGAGGACGGGGCGTTATACCTGCTCTCACTTCTATTACAGCGACACTAGCCAATCAAGGGTGTCTGTGGACTCAGGAAGGTGGAAGGTGCGGAGAGCGCTTTCCTCCGAATGTGTGTTGCATGAGCAGCAGTTCAAAACGTTCAATTCATTTGGAGTCACGGGTCTCAGGGGAAGCAGATGATAGTTTTCACCCTCCCTGTTTGCTGGAGAGTTCTCTAACACAGGGACGGGGGGGCGGTGGTATATATATGTATATAAATATGTATAGGTAAATTTGGGAAAAAATCAGGGGTGAGAATAATTATTATAATCTTGAGCAGGAGAAATGTACTTTCAGGGTTTATAAGTTAAAAACAAACCTTTTATTATATTGTGTCTAATCTGTAACTTTACAAAAGACTTATTTCTAGATATAAACTCTGTAAATATTTGAAACAGATCAAATGTGTGTGTGTGTGTGTGTGTGTGTGTGTGTGTGTGTGTGTGTGTGTGTGTGTGTGTGTGTGTGTGGTTTAATGCTTTACTCATAAAATGATGGTTTAGGTTGTACTTTACCCATCTGAGCACATCGAACTGAACTTTACACATGCAGTTGTGTTTGAGAAAAACCCAGAATAAACAGCGCCAGGTTTCGTGAGCTCTATTTCAGTCCTGACTTTATCATGTTTTATTTACTCTGACCTGCTGTCTTATTTCACCTTTGTTTGCCCAGAACTGCTCATGCATAATTTATCATGGATTGTGGTCCTAATTGTGTGTGTGTGTGTGTGTGTGTGTGTTTTAATAAAATAACACAGTAAAAAAAACAAATTCGACACCTCTGCACTGTTAGTTAAATAATCAGATAATAATCAGATCGTCAGAGTTGAGATTCTTGTCCCTGGAAGTTTTTAATGTTTGGACTGAAGTTCAGATCCAGAGGGACGTTAGTGTTAGCAGGGACTGAATGAGACGCGTCAACAACAACAACAATTATTTTTACCTTTTCATATGTTGCAGATATTGATACACACACACACACACACACACACACACACGCAGGCAGGACTTACACAACCGATCACACACATCCAAACCTCTCAGAACATTCTTATGGATGAAGTGACCTGAAGGACGTCCATCATTAAACTGTTTTATTTTTTCTGATGTGACATTTCTAATTAAAATTCCTTCCACTTTTGTAATTGAGCAGCTGTGCTGATGATGTGTTTGATTAGCTCCGCCCACTCAGGGTGTCGATATACACTAATTCTGTGTTTATTTTATTAATAATGTATGAAAGTCTCATCATTTTGTCATTTTATGAAACTAATATTACTCGTTATAAACATAAATTTAAAAATACTAATAATAATAATAACGAATGAAATGGTGTGTGTGTGTGTGTGTGTGTGTGTGTGTTCATACATGGAAAAATCGTCCCGTTTTCTTGTGGTTGTGTTTTTTCCCCGGTTCCCTCGGCTGTGCTCTGACAGACAGACATCAGTACATCAGGAGACTAACGATGTCTGAACGATGTGCCGTGTTTCATCTCCCCTGTTCCTAAGAAACGCTGGAAAACATTCGAGTCATTTCTGCCTAAATGGTCAATAAAACCGATCATAATCATCTAGAAGTCTGGATCGCGAACGGCTGCCATTATTTTGTCGACTCGTCACTTATCTGGACTCTGTGTGTAAGACGAGGGATGCGGGCCCTAAGGTCTCGAGTCCTACATGCATGCTGGGGTGAAACCATCTTTAACTGACAAAACACTCCAGGAATCCGGAGCACAGGGTTGAATTTATTTGAGGTTTTCTGAAACTAACCCAGGTTTAAAATGACACACATCTAATATCTGGTTGAGCGATCTGTAGCAGGTTTTATTTTGAAGCAGGAGCTTTTTCCATCTCCACCAACAAGCTTCTATTAGAATTCTGGTTGGATATTATGACACTCCTCTAGGCAGAATCAGGAGTGTTAAAATTAAATCCTGGTGGTTTTATGGCATAAACACTGGTTAAATCTGGTTTTAATGGTTCTGCAGAAAGTCTTAGAAGTTCTCCTCCTTCTCCGAGATTCCATCTGCATGATTCTGCAGAACAACATGAGTGTGATGCTACCACCACCGTGTGTAACAGCTGCTACAGAGTTCTTTGTGGTTGAATGACTCAGATCTCTGTGAACTGTCTCCGCCTCCCAAGAACTTGTACTTATCGCGTGTCCAGGAGTGTGAACTGATCTGCAGAATCATCTGAATCTGCAGATGTTTAGAGATGGCTCTGAGAGACGTTCCTGACTCTCCCATCCTCTTTGGACTTTTCCATTCTGCTGTGTGTTGGTCCATCCCATGAGCGCTGTCTCACACACAAACACTTTTTATGTTGCACAGAGAAACTACCAGCTGGAGTCCATCATCATGACTAACAGGAAGTTGAGACGCCTCGGGCTCGGCGAATTAAAACATTACAGGACTTTCTGCATGACTGACATGTTGATTTCAGAAATAAACAAAATCATTAAACTAAATAAATAAGGAATAAATCATTAAAAGTTTTGGCCTATCCTGCATGTTCCTGCTGTGAATGTGCGTGTATGTGTGTGTGTGTGTGTGTGTGTGTGTGTGTGTGTGTTTAAACTTTAGAACGCTGCTGCAGTACAGGGCGATCATATCATGCTACATGTGGATTATGATGATGTTTTATTTTTTAATGATGATAATGAAGGTGTATTTCAGTTCCTGTACAGTGAACACTCATGCAGTACTGTAGCTTAGAACAAGCAAAAAACAGATAGTTTTATTGCTTAACACTGAAGAAAAAAAGAGTCAGAAAAGGAAACACACACAACCTGACAGCAGAACTGGCCCGATCCGACCCGATCCGTCACTCTCACTCAGCATCATGAGATATTTATTACAAAGGCAGGAAAAATCATCCCAAATTGCTTACATTATAGACGTCTGTTTGTTATTTTTTGTCCTACTCTTTTGTGCGCTTGTTGATTGAAGTTGTGTTAGTGTTTGACTAACGACTGTTATTATTGACACCGGTTGCCGTGTTCTGCCTCTCGGCTCATTTTTCAATTCCGTGCCAGCGGGAAACGGCCGTCATGTTTCTGTTTCATACTGGCAGAGATCGAACAATCTGCAGCGAGACGTAAACACCAGGGAGCGCCGAGTGTAGGACCGACGCCAGCATTGTTAAAGCTTCTTAATTCATCACTAGAGATGATGAGTGAGTGACCAGGGCTACAATAAAGTCCAGTAAATAAGGAGAACTCTTGATTTTTGGAAGCCCAGTGAAGAAAAGGTGGGGCGGGTGGAAGGGGGCGGGGCTTACAGGCGGTTTCAGGTAATGTTGGAGAGGTCAGTACACGCCGGATTCATATGTCGGGTGAATCATCTCCTGTCTTACTAACACACTGATAACTTATACAGTGGTGTGAAAAACTATTTGCCCCCTTCCTGATTTCTTATTCTTTTGCATGTTTGTCACACTTAAATGTTTCTGCTCATCAAAAACCGTTAACTATTAGTCAAAGATAACATAATTGAACACAAAATGCAGTTTTTAAATGAAGATTATGTTATTAAGGGAGAAAAAAAACTCCAAATCTACATGGCCCTGTGTGAAAAAGTAATTGCCCCCCCTTGTTAAAAAATAACTTAACTGTGGTTTATCACAGTTAAAAGTTCAATTTCTGTAGTCACCCCCAGGCCTGATTACTGCCACACCTGTTCCAATCAAGAAATCACTTAAATAGGAGCTACCTGACACAGAGAAGTAGACCAAAAGCACCTCAAAAGCTAGACATTATGCCAAGATCCAAAGAAATTCAGAAAAAAATGAGAACAAAAGTAATTGAGATCTATCAGGCTGGTAAAGGTTGTAAAGCCATTTCTAAAGCTTTGGGACTCCAGCGAACCACAGTGAGAGCCATCATCCACAAATGGCAAAAACATGGAACAGTGGTGAACCTTCCCAGGAGTGGCCGGCCGACCAAAATTACCCCAAGAGCGCAGAGACAACTCATCCGAGAGGCCACAAAAGACCCCAGGACAACATCTAAAGAACTGCAGGCCTCACTTGCCTCAATTAAGGTCAGTGTTCACGACTCCACCAAAAGAAAGAGACTGGGCAAAAACGGCCTGCATGGCAGATTTCCAAGGCGCAAACCACTTAAGCAAAAAGAACATTAAGGCTCGTCTCAATTTTGCTAAAAAACATCTCAATGATTGCCAAGACTTTTGGGAAAATACCTTGTGGACCGATGAGGAAAAGTTGAACTTTTTGGAAGGTGCGTGTCCCGTTACATCTGGCGTAAAAGTAACACAGCATTTCAGAAAAAGAACACCATACCAACAGTAAAATATGGTGGTGGTAGTGTGATGGTCTGGGGTTGTTTTGCTGCTTCAGGACCTGGAAGGCTTGCTGTGATAGATGGAACCATGAATTCTACTGTCTACCAAAAAATCCTGAAGGAGAATGTCCGGCCATCTGTTCGTCAACTCAAGCTGAAGCGATCTTGGGTGCTGCAGCAGGACAATGACCCAAAACACACCAGCAAATCCACCTCTGAATGGCTGAAGAAAAACAAAATGAAGACTTTGGAGTGGCCCAGTCAAAGTCCTGACCTGAATCCTATTGAGATGTTGTGGCATGACCTTAAAAAGGCGGTTCATGCTAGAAAACTCTCAAATAAAGCTGAATTACAACAATTCTGCAAAGATGAGTGGGCCAAAATTCCTCCAGAGCGCTGTAGAAGACTCGTTGCAAATTATCGCAAACACTTGATTGCAGTTATTGCTGCTAAGGGTGGCCCAATCAGTTATTAGGTTCAGGGGGCAATTACTTTTTCACACAGGGCCATGTAGGTTGGGATTATTTTTCTCCCTAAATAATAAAAACCATGGTTTAAAAACTGCATTTTGTGTTTACTTGTGTTATCTTTGACTAATAGTTAAATGTGTTTGATGATCAGAAACATTTAAGTGTGACAAACATGCAAAAGAATAAGAAATCAGGAAGGGGGCAAATAGTTTTTCACACCACTGTATATATAGATATATAGATAGATAGATAGATAAATAGACAGATATAAAACACACATGCGTATACGCCTCTCCGTTTTCTATATAATAACGTATAATAATGGCATTTTGTATTTTACTTAGTTATTATATTACATTATTTTTATAACTCAGGCCAATGCTAGCTCTATTGTTATTAAGTTGATGCCAAGCTAAAGAGTTAGCTTGAAAGCTAGAAAGCAGATGTAAGGAATAGTGATGAATAACATAAGTCAGAATGAAATAATTCATGTGCTAAGTTGTGTTTGTGGTTGTGTGCTGTCACGACTGGAACTCGCGAGGGAAAGGTCCATCAGGTTTGATGTTGTTTTTATGTCAGATTTTGTTCTCTGAAAGTTTCCTATAATGCAGTGATTAATTTGAACCCTTTAATCCCCAATGTCGGACGTCTCGCTAGACATCTCTCGTCTCCATACGGCTTTAAAGGACACAGTGTTATTCGTACCTTCTCTTGGCTCGTGGTCCTCGTTGTTCTAGTTGAATCTTTCTGCAGATGTCTTCCATGCCTCCTGACATGTGAGGACTGGTTTGGCCTCGGGTCAGCATGCTCCTGTTAAAACATCATAACCTAGACTCTCAGGAAGCCGTGGAGGTTAGGAAGCACATCAACACACAAGACCAGCAGAACCGGTCTGTCAATCAATCTCTCTGCACCAAGCAAACTGAAAGCCTCATGGTTTCCTCCAGGACTTCTTGGGTGGTGGTTTGGTTTCAGAGATTAACAGTTTGGTCTTTAAGAGAGTTTTCCAAATCATCGGACAGGACAAGTAAAGCACAAACTGTCCAAAATAACTATAAATACATTATATTTAATTACAATACACACAGTACATCGGATGATATAATGCACACATGCGCGCTGCCGATTCTCGGATGATGTTGACAGCCAGGGAGTTTAGAGAAAGCCGTGCTCTCTCTGGCGGAATGTTCACAATCAGCGACACGAGCCAGTGATGGGCATCTGTGAGCTCGTGCAAGTGGAAGGGGAGAATAGCAGCTTCTGTGAGTGTGAGTTTGTAGGGTTTGTGATAAGGGAGCGGTGTGTGGGGGGGGTGTTCGTAGAGGGGTCAGGGGTAGCTCAGTGGTTAAGGCATTGGACTACGGTTCGGAAGATTCCAGGTTCAAACCCCACAACCACCAAGTTGCCACTGTTGGGCCCTAACCCTAACCCTAGGGCCATAACCCTCAACTGCTCAGATGTGTAATGAGATAAAAATGTAAGTCGCTCTGGATAAGAGCGTCTGCTAAATGCCTAAATGTAAATGTAGAGAATAAGGGGTTTGAACATGGTGTTGATCATGTGACCAGTGATCTTCAGGAGTGTTTTTGGAGCAAAACTTCCACCTTTCTCCAGCCTGAGTGATTCTCCTTCAGTAAGAGAAAGTAAAAGTCTTCTCTTATCTCAGGACTGTATGTACAGTAGCTCGCCACACGTAGACGGGGCAGGTGGTGGTGTGGTGCATCTCACACACACACACACACACACACACACACACAAGGAAACGCATCAACGTTCAGAAACACATCATTAAATCTGAGAAGATAATTAATGTGTACTTTAATCAAACTTTATTTATGTTTTAGCGTCGTCTTCTCTCTGAGCCTCTCTTTGAAGCCTGATTTTTAATCTTTTCTACTGATGTTGTTTAAGAAAATATTATTAATGAACAACGAATAAAAACATGCACTCACTCCACATACACTCTCACTCCGTACACACTCTCACCCCGTACACACTCTCACCCCATACACACTCTCACTCCGTACACACTCTCACTCCGTACACACTCTCACCCCGTACACACTCTCACCCCATACACACTCTCACTCCGTACACACTCTCACCCCGTACACACTCTCACTCCGTACACACTCTTACCCCGTACACACTCTCACTCCGTACACACTCTCACTCCGTACACACTCTCACCCTCTACACACTCTCACTCCTTCCCCCCTTTCACTCCGTACACACTCGCACCCCGTACACACTCTTATCTGTTCACATTCTCACTCTACACACTTTTACCTCTGTACACTCTCTCACCCGTACACACGTCTGGTTCATAATTTTTCCCTGATAGATGTTTAATTTCAGGTTCCCTTTTCCTTCACGTGGTCTCCAGAGAATTTCTCCTGCTGTCTTTCTCTCTTAAGGCTTTTCCACTAATGCACCATCGCAACCTTCTCGCCGAGCCTGTTAAGAGAGCTTTTCATCAAGTAATTACATTCCTCTCTGTTTTTTTCCCCCACAGTGAAATGGTTTTCTCCCCAGACTAAATTAGTTCTGTTTGCAGCAGAATTAGGAACTGAATTGCTTATGTGATGGAAAAGTACTCTTTAAATAAGTAAGAGGAGGAAAGATGAAAAAAATAAAACACAAAACTGTTTCTTTAAGTTGTTTTTAAGTGAAAAGCTTATCTGCAAGCTGATGTCAAAAATGTATTATTATAATAACAATTATTATTATTGTTGTTGTTGTTGTTACACTATTGATGAAAACCTGCATTATTCATGTGTGTAGTGACGTTTAATCAGCCGTGTACGAGTGACACTGTTTCATATTAAATTGTGGCTTGAAAAGAAGAAAAGCGGCGCTTTATAACAGGACAAATTATTGATCTTTTTAATGGCCGTCTCCATGGCGTCGGTTGCCATGGTGATTTTCAGGGCACTGTGTGAGAGCGCTTTGTGTTTACCTACAGTATGATGACTTCCTCTCTGAAATCTCTGCTCTGAAGCCAGATACCCTGCGTGTGTGTACGACACTCTGGGTGATGTTATATTACATCGCTGAGTCAACTGTTCAAGATTAACTGTGTGTGTGTGTGTGTGTGTGTGTGTGTGTGTGAGATAAATTATACCAGCTGCATGTACAGCAGCTACTCGGGTCACTTTGCAAGCAGGTTCTGTGTGTGTGTGCGTGTGTGTGTGTGTGTGTGTGTGTGTGCGAACACTAAGCTGTCATTGAGTGAATTGTTTGCTGCCGATTTAAAACCAGGTTCCGTTTAATCTGTCGCTCCCGATCTCATCGCCGCAGGTCACCCGCCTGTGGACGTGAGCACAAAACAGTCTTCTCACGAATGTGAAGTTAGCGCCGTCTCCTCCTGTTCACCAGATTGTCCTCTGGATCAGTTCCGTGTTACCCGTGTAGAGCTTTTAACAATCATCATTGTCACGTGACAGAATCAAGGATTTGTGGAAATACATTTTTCATGTAGGAATAAAACTACTATAACGATCAGTTCGTCTCTAATAAACAGTTTTCGCTCCACAGCGAGGGTGGAAAAGGAAAAAACCCCGAGGTGACGAGAGTAAGACACCTTGAGAGGAACCGGACAAACTTTATCACTTAAAGATCAGCTCAGGTTAATCGAGGACTCTGTGTGTGTGTGTGTGACGTGCTGGTTACGGGTGTGTACTCATTCTCAGCGTTAAACACTCAGGACATGCGAGAACTTTACACCACCGCACTGTTCTTCAGCACAAAGAGGCTTTGTGGAAGCTTTACACTGACTGTGATTAAAAGTTATCAAAAGCATATCATTCTCAAATAGGACTCAGTATATGGGTTTAATATTACTCACACACACACACACACACAGGTGTTAGCATTTTGTCTAATTTGATGTGCAAACGACTGCATAACAATTTTTTTTTATAAAAGTAAAGCCAGAAAAGAGTTTACGTCACTAAAGTGATAAAACTTGTGTTACAGGTGGCAGATTATTCACTCACTCATTCGTCGTCTATATCACTTTGTCCTGTATTCAGGGTGCCGGGGGGCGGAGCCTATCCCAGGAGACTTAGGGCACGAGTCGGGGTACACCCTGGACAGAGTCCATCACAGGGCACACTTAGATACTTATACACACATTTGGGAACGGCACTTAGCCAAATCTGCATCTCTTTGGACTGTGGGAGGAAACCGGAGTACCCAGATGAAACCCACCAAGCACGGGGAGAACTCCACTCACACAGACCCGAGGCAGGATTTGAAACCCCGACCCTGGTGATGCAGTGTGACTCTGCTAACCACTAAGCCACCATGTGTGTGTGTCAGGGATTTGTGTTTCCCATACAAAACATGTTTCCTGTAAGTGTTTTTAATGAGTCGGAACCCCTCTGAGTGCGTACCTCACCATGTGCTGTACCCAGATTTCCCTGGGACAGGCTCCGCCCCCCACCACACCTCCAGAGGATTAGCGTTGTAGATAACTGGGTGGGTGCAAAATTAAAAAAATAATAATTATTATTATTTTCATAAAAGAATTTGACAGAAATGTTGTGTTTATTATCTTAGATATTTCAGACTGTTGCACATTATTATTCGGGTTAGAAATCTTGTCTTTTTACCTTTTTGAATGACAAGAAAACAAAAACAAAGCACTATCACTTTTTGGTAATAATTTCTTGCAAATATACCATTAATTGTACCGTATGTCATCCAGTAACACAGCCGGAATCCACCCACAATACATCACAGCCCTCCTCACCCCCCACACCCAGCCTGGTGCTCCGGCTCCCCTGAGTTAGGATCACACACACACACCTGTGACCTGTCACACACCTCACAGCCTTTATGAAAAGGGGGGGGCTATAACATCACTCTGCCGTTTTGCTTTGTAGTCATGGAGTTCTGTTTTTGAATCTGGTTCTCTTCTCTGGATGTTGGGGTTCAGACTCGACCCTGACACTCCATCTGTACATCGACTGACCTTCTGCCTGACGCTGGTCTTAATTCACTGATCTGCGTTTGTTTTGGTTAGTTTAACCCTCTCTGTTCTGATGTTGTACTAAAAACTCTGATCACATAGTGTAGAGACATGAAGAGACATGAACACGTGAAGAGCCAGAACGCAGGATTTTTGTTAAAGCAGAGCATCATTTAAAACATATTCTCTGCATGAGTGCCATAAATTGATGTGTTCAGATGCACAAAAGCTCCCGAGTCCTCCACACTGATTAAACCGAGTGGCGGTGAAATCACGGCGCGGCACTTGACCCGGGTCACGCTGTGTATCTGTTCAGCGCTGTTTCAGGACACATGTGGTACTGCTCTGGCCGGAGTGTGAATTACCCGCCGCTTTATTTAGCTACGGCAAACAAAAAAAATGTTTTAAATTGCATCCTTTTCCGCTTGGACACGCAGCTTGTGCTGGGAAGTCAGTCATCCCTATGGCTTTGTAAAAATACACAACTGTATGTAATAATTTGTGTTGGATATATTTTCATACCAGCAGGCACACACACACACACACACACACACACACACACACACACACAGAAAGCAGACAACACAAAAAGTCAGAAGAGTTTAACATCACCCTGAGCTAATTTATTCTTTCCCCCCGACATCAGCTTCTCTACAGGTGTAATGTGTTAAATGAAGGGTAATCACATAAGAGAAGGAAGAGAATGGCACAATGTTCGCTGCTCCTCCTGTTATTTATCCTCTTTAGCACTGAAAACATGTCAGCTTCTAATTAAATCGCTTTCTCTTAGAAATCTGTTATTGCTGCCCCGTAGCAATGTGAAGGAAAGCGTTTCCTCGTGGTCTCGATGCTCTGCGTCACTGCAGCTGGTCCGCTTCTCCTGCTTGTCTTTAGACTTTATAATAATAACTGCTGTTCACGAGTGAGACTCGAACACATTCAGATTGTGTCCTTGGGTTTTATTCCCTGTATAAATGACTCTTCTTATGCTCTGGAGGCTCGTGAGGTTCTGCTGAGGTGTGTGTTTGTGCTCCAGTCATGCAGTGTGTAAGGAATAACACACTCTGGGTTCTAATGTTTTATGAAAATATCCATGTCGTGGTGTGTGAAACAGCCTGATGTGGATGTGCATCACCATCCTGACTACATACAGTATATACAGTATATATATATATATATCAGGGCTGTCAATATTAACGCATGTGATTAATCTAGAAATGTTAACGCAAATTAATCACATGACCGAGTTTGACCCTAATGGCTTCCCATAACGGCTGGCTGTGTGTGATAGCGGCGCGTTTAAGGCGGATAATAAGATGAACTGAGGAAACAGAGTGTACTCGAGTGAACTATTTGTACACATTAAGTGTAAGGTGTGTGAGCGGTGGCTCAGGCGGCTGAGGCTCCAGGTTGGTGATTTTCAGATCTGAGTATCTGGGTTCGAGCCCCGCCCACCAGTGTGTTGCCACACCCCATATATTACCCCGTCAGAGATTTTAACTGATGTTTGTTAAATGTAGATGTTTAAGATATTATAAAACTGCATAATCTGTTTCCTCTAACCAGCTTGTCCTGTATTTCTTTATTTTAACACCGCACGTTTATAAAACAAGTCGATCTGCGTATTTTAAAATTGCGATTAATTGTGATTAATCACAGACTATGACTGCGATCAACTGGATTAAAAATGTTATCGATTGACAGCACTATGTTTGCGTATATAGTCAGGGTTATTTTAGTCATATTTGTGTAACCACATAGAGTGTTTTATTCCTCTTATGCCGCTGCATTATGCCAAAGATTAAAGCATTTGATTCGAACGCGACTCACACGACTGAAAAAAAAAACTGATTTCAGTTCAGGGTTTAAGCACCTTGCTGGGATTTGAACTCATAACCTTCTGATTACACAGTCCACATTCGGTGTAATGTGATTTGTGCGTGAGAAGGGAAAGGGTAATGACCTCATGACCTCATGTTTCGGAGAAGTGAAATCCATCGTCAGTCCAGACCGGTTTAAAAATCTTACAAAACTGTTCTTGTGTTTAATTCACTGAGTCCATCTCTTCAATAAGTATCCTCGTGTGTTCGGTACGTTTATTGTGAGACTGATAAAACCTTCCGACTCTGAAAGACACTTGTATGAAATCTGTCTGAAAAGCTTACGTGAAATGATATAAAAGCGGATTCCTCCTGAATATCCGTAAGTAAGAGCGCGCTGTGATGTAAAGTCAGTGTGTTGTCGTCGGAGGGACAAAAGTTAAAGAAGCTAAAGCTAATGGACTTTTTATAGCGTCTTCACGTCATGGCAGAATGATGGTCTTTATAAGATGACAGCTCGGGGATGTTCTTCTCCTCAGGCACGGCAATTAGTTGTTTCTATGGCGACGCAGCCGACACTTTAGTGTCTTTAGGATGGAGTATGTACTGTACCTTTGTTATTTATCGTGTAGTCAGCAGATGTCCATGGAGATAACGCTGGAGATGTTTAATGGCCGCGATTAGAGTGCGGTTGTGACGTTTAATGCATAAAGTCAGGATTAAGAGCTCTGAAAATTCTCAGCTGCTCCGACTGAGACGTGGCGACTGTTTCTGATTCTGACTGTTTGATTCTGACATGATGTGAAGTCATTAACGCTGATAGTGCTTCGTTTTCAGTATTAATAAACACGCTTCTAATCATAGTTTAGACGGAATGAACACAAGACCTGCGATTTGGGCTGGAAATGCTGGAGGAAGTGAGCTTTCTGTTCTTCTTACTGCTGAACCTCTGGACGTGCGCAGCCTCATGGATTACACTCATCAAACTAAATTACAGCCCGCTGCCTCCATTCATTGAGAACAGCTCGAAGTGTATTCACCACTACTTACGTAATTCACAGCAGACCCGTAGCGTACCATCTGCCCGTGTTTCCTTACTCTCGCTGATTTTTTTTCACAGTTGACGTCTCTGTCATGTCAATGTTCTGTAATGGTGTATACGCTTAAACAGTTTGTGTTAGTTTGTCTTCTTCCCGGAAACATCCTGATCAAGTTTTTCGAGCTGGTTACAGAAGGTTTTAGTGTAAACACTAACGTGTGCATGCGAACAGCCTGCTCGCATAAACACACGAGTGTAGCCTAGCAACACGGACGCTACATGGTTATGATCTGATTAATGGATCTGTCTAGAATTTTATTTCGGAATAGGGCTGATGTAATGCATCATTTTCTCAAACATGAGAAATTAATTCTGGGTTACGCTGCGACGATGAGACGTATAACGTTCACTCAAAGTTCATACAGTAAATCCTGATTGGAGAGCCGGATAGAGCGGACATCACCAGAGTCTCCTGCTCACAACATGTCCATCTCCTGCCCCTTGTAGAGAATCAGGTTGCACGTGTCTCGCGTGTGCTGTAGCATTAGCTCAGTGTTTAAAAGACTTTCCAAAACATTACTGTAAAGTCCATCATGGCTGCCAAATGCTGCAAAAACTTCTAAAAGTGGAATATACAGAACCGGGCATGCTCGAGGAAAGCCAGTGAAAGTCCAAAAATGGCATTTATCTCATGTTGCAGTCCAATTCCCCAAAGAAAATAGGACACGACCTTTTAAAGGCTGACATGAACGAGGGCAGAGACAGTATGAGGGCAGACCCGTGTCCCTGTTTGTCTTTTTTTAATGTTTAAAGTTTTTGCTTGTAGCTCACAGTATAGTGTTGCATTAGATTGAGACGAGGAACAGAGCCAGCTTTGATAGCGTGACAGTTTCCCCCCCTGTGACTAATCCCCTCCCCCTGATACCGCCATGACTCCGCAAGTGGTGTGGGAGAGGCGCTGGGTCTGGGTCTGTGAAGCGGATGATGGCGTGACGAGCTCGACCTCCTTCATACGGCGTGCGTGTAGAGGAACGCCATTGGCCGAGGCTGGTAGTGTGGGCAGCCGCTAATGTGACCGCATTGTTACGCGTGGAGACGGAGGGAGGAGGAGGAGGAGGAGGAGGAGGAAGAGCAGTCAGACTGCAGGGGAATACTTTAACAGCAGGAAGGCTCTTGAGAAATCCTGAGATGAACGTCTTCTCTTCAGAGGGTTTCACATCATGTTTTAGAAGCGTGACATTACACAACTTTTCTGGTGTTTATGAGCAGAGTTTAGCCGCTAACGCAGGCTCATTCGCGTGAGTCGTGCCATCAGGAAGCGCTGGCGTATAGATGAGGTCAAAGAACTGCTGTCGCTTGTGCAAGCTTGCATGATTACAAGACTGTGTGTGTGTGTGTGTGTGTGTGTGTGTGTGTGTGTGTTTCCAGGAAAAGAAATGAATATTTTACTGCACAAAAAAATACTAAATCTATTTGTGAATTCTGATTCCTTGTGTTGTGTTTAATTTTTTCAGTTTATTTTTAACCACTGAATGTTTACTGTATATTTAAAGTTTATTTATTATATTTTATATTTGCATTTTCATGAATTTAGCATCGAAGTGCGATAAATATGTGTGTGTGTGTGTGTGTGTGTGTGTGTGTGTGTGTGTGTGTCACTGTACAGATTTTTCCCCCTGATGTACAGTAAGTCTTAAGAGATTAGACACATACAAACATGTAGATTAAACATGTATTATCTCTTCCATTAAAGCGTTAAGATGAGACGTAGCAAATATTAAATTGTGGCACTTTTTACACGAGATGCTGCTGATGATATAATCTGTAATGCATGATTATGCAATAAATTAGAAAGAAACGCAGAATAGAAACAACCGGCACGAAGAGCTCAGTGCTGTTACCTTTACAGTAAGCACCGTACGACTGTGTGTGTGTGTGTGTGTGTGTGTGTGAGCAGGTTCAGAGCTCGGCACTCGGTTCTTTAACTCATTAGATATGCATGATGATATTACAGTGCTGAAGGACACCAATAATGAGCCTCAGGTGCTGTACAGTATCAGCGTTTGCATCTCGCGCGGCAGAAATAGCACAAACAGGCGGTTGTGTGTTATAACAGGAAGTGGAAAAGGGAAACTGAGGCATTGGGGATTTGATCTGCAGCTGTTCATGAGCGCTCAGAGTCAGAAGCTAAACCCTGTCCAATGTAAATACACACGTTATCTCAGCACCGCTGTTACTTGACACAAATAGCAGCAGTGGAGATGAGATGGAGCGCTCCGCACCGCCCTGTGAGCCGGAGAGACGGCGTCCGAGATAAAACCCTAGTGCTTGAGCAATCCTCCGAGTTTCTGCTTCAGTGCGTAAAGTAATGAAGTCCATCCTGTTGGTCCTCACATAAACAGACCACATGCTGCTCGACTTGATAACAGAGTTCGATGCCACCAGTCTGTACACTTCTGAGCAGTTTACCACAAACTGTCTAGTCGTGGTTTCTAGTTTAAAACACCAGAAAATGTTTAAGCTTGTGTGATGATTTAATATTTATACTCTCTTAATGTCCAATTATTTTTATTCTATTTATGTGGTTTTTCCTCCGATATTTCTCTTCTTATGTCAGACCCAGGCCACAGACCCAGACCCAAGTCAGAATCAGCCCAGAACATTCGCTGCACTAAAAGAGAGACTCACCTGTGTGTGGAGCGTCATCGGTTCTGATCCATAAGGAAACGTTCAGCGTTGTTCTTATTCAGTTTCTACACAAGTTCCTCGAAGTCAGAGGCTGTCGATTTAAGCATTAACTCTAATGGGGTTCAGACTTTTGGGCTACGGCGTGTACTAGCATACTCCACTATTTAACATGGTGGTACTGTTCTGCTGAAGAGTTTTGATTATCCGAACATTTGCATCCCACATCCTCTTGACTGAGTGCTCATCCTCAGTGCTCTCGCTTTCTGTTCTAAGCAGCATTAAGGACGACATCGAAAAGGTTCGGACGGATACAGCTAAAAAACGCTTGTTCTGTTTTTCAACCAAAAGAGAAAAAAGAAACACTGATTAGCATCAGGCACCACGTAGCATTATGACTTTATGACACTGATAAACAGTTAAACTCCATTAAACAGGTGTCAGGGTGATGGGAACCCAGGGCCCACCCAGGGCCCACACAAGGCCCACCCAAGGCCCACCCAAGGCCCACCCAGGGCCCACCCATGCCCGCAGGGACCAAAGGCCAGTCCGTCTGGTCCAATCCCACAAAAAAAAAAACTAATGCAGAACAAATCATTGCTAGTCGCGGTAGAAAAACACCTCAACCCAGCAGTGAGAGGGCCCTGAAACCGGCCTCCAAACCCCCCAGATATTAATTATTTTGATCAAGCCCCATGGGATGCACCGGATAAACACGCCCGATCCACAGCATCCAACAGATTCACAGTAGAACCACACGTCCTGGTGCCAGACACCACAGCGCCCCCCTTCAGAGGCCCTAAAGAGCCACGGCCTAAGGGTCCAGAGCCAACCCCGGCAGCACAAGAGGAACCCCAAACCTAGGTGGTGTTAATGTTTAAGGTTTTAATATTATGACTGATCTGTGTATATTTTAGCCTAGAAATAGGTCTACCACCAGGTGTCAGATCTAACAGTTTATTAAGAATCTGAAAATCTCAGCCATGTGGTGATTAGTCGACCGAATGCGACCGCACGGCTGGTCTTATTATAACTTCTCATCTTACGATCCATTTCAAACCGTAAATGTGCTTGCAGTCGTCCTTCACTGTGTACACGTTTGTTAATGATTTGTAAGTTTTGTTTACTTGCTTTGACCCACATTGAGGTTGTCCTTTATCCAGATTCTCTCCCCCCTCTCTCCCTCCCTCTCTCCCTCCCTCTATCGCTCCCTCTCTCCCTCCCTCTCTCCCTCTCTCTCTCCCTCTCTCTCTCCCTCCCTCTATCCCTCCCTCCCTCTCTCCCTCCCTCTCTCCCTCTCTCTCTCCCCCCTCTCTCCCTCCCTCTCTCCCTCCCTCTATCGCTCCCTCTCTCCCTCCCTCTCTCCCTCTCTCTCTCCAGTTATGCTCAGACCAGCATGTTTCATCAGTGAGGTAGTTCAGTTAACTAGTGCATGCTTTTGTAATAAAACTTCTGAAATCCAAAACTTATTTTATAGTAGAAAAAACCTTTTTGTATTTGGGTGTGCAGAGCTACAGGTCTACCAATGCACAGTTTAACATCGCTTTAATTCCCTACCATGTTTAGGTTGTTCTTTTTCCCTGAGTAATTAAGGTTGTAGCTGTAACGACGCGGGTCTCAGGAGGGGTAGAACGTCTCGTGAGAAATGCTTTGCACTGTTTGGAACGGGCAGGTCTGCAGGCTGCTACCACGCGGAGTTCTAAACAGGCAAAGGCGCGGTGATTTATAGACAGGCGGTTGCCAGGCAACTCAGCAATCAACCTGGATGTATTAGGGCCCTGATACCTCGGCACTTCTGTGATCATTAGGTAGCACCGGTAAGGTATCAGGGCCAAAGACTAAGAAAGAAAAGAAAAGAAAAGACAAGTAGTCTTAAGAGAGTGAGAGAGGCAAAGCCCCAGCCTCTGTCTCCCTAAAATGCCGGTGAGTGAGAGAGAGAGAGAGAAAGAGAGCGAGACACGCCTCAGTTTAGCGTGCGCTCTTAGTGCAGAAGCATCTCCAAACGGAAAGGTCTTCCCGTGCAGGTCATAAGCTCTCACAACAACTCCTATTTCACCGACCCTCTGTAAAGCTCTGCGTCAGGGCTTTTATCATCATTAAAACATCTCGCGGTGCAGCTCTCCATACCGCGCCACGTATCAGTAGCATATGCAGCGGTGTGAGTGGGCCTGGGTGGGCCTGAGACCACCTAGTTAAAAAGCAATGCTAGTCAGTGATAAGACTTTACTTTCACTACTCGTGGAGTTTTTTGTACGATCCTCCCTGCTTTCATTCGAAACAGAATTGACTGATTCCTTGGACTAAAAGTAAAAAAACAATTGTGTTTAAGATAAAACCTCAATGTCATCAAAGGTAGCGTCACATTTCTGTAATATAATCGTCTCCTGGGTTTGTGAGTTACCGGCTGTACTGATTGTGTACCATGTTTTTACACCTGGCTGTTACTACAGTTAGTTTATGCAACATGTTTTGACAGGTACAGTGAGTACACCACCCCATACTGTATCTTTGTGTAAAATTGAAGGTGTGTGTGTGTGTGTGTGTGTGTGTGTGTGTGTGATACAAGAGAATATTCTACCTTTAGTGAACATATCTGTTTTTATTTATTGTTGACTAATAAAAATCCAGCAAAATATCAGACATCACTCATTTTTGGGGAAGTTTCCACAGGAGATGAACGCATGCGCTGCATGACCTCTGCCCCCAGGGCAATTAGCGAGATGTTTGGTTTACTGCTGTGTAATATTCTTAACTTAATAATACTGTGTATTCATGAAGTCAGTCTAACACGTGATTGTGTGCTCAGTTATAGATGACTAGCATATGTACAGTAGAAGTAGTGTTTAGGAAAACGAGCTACAGATAAACCACGTGCATACACACACATCCAAGGTGCACAAGGTGCACACAACACCTCTGATAATATGACACAGAGATTCATATTCATTCACTTATCGTTTCTATAGTAACGGCTCGTCCAGGGACCTGTACTGCACATGCTCCACGTTCATTAAAACTATTAAGTAAAAAGGTTTACTTTGTTATAGAAACGTGTGAAATCCTAGATATGGTGAAGGCAATGTGCTTATGTAACGTGTTGTAGGTAAGGAGTCTCCAGTGTCAGCAGGTTATACTGTAACAGTCAGAGGGAAACCAGGACAGAGAGGGACTGCCTTGTGCTTCTTAATGTTTTCAGTAACATATTAGTTATTTACTGTAGATTAGTAAGATGTGCTTAGTTTTCTAAATTGGTGTGCTTTAGTTTTCTAAATTGGATTCTTCTCCACTGGTAAGGTAGGTTTTTAACTTTTGTACTGTTTTTGAAAACACAATTAGTTCATACTGTATACTGTACCTAGTTTTTGCTGTTTGGTAGTGTTGATTGCAGTGTGATTGAAGTAGGTCTAAAGCAATTAGTTCTCAGGTAATTAATCAAGAGTAGTTTCAGGCTTCCTTAAGGTGTGAATTGTGGGCAGGGCTTAGCTACATATATTGAAGGTGTCTGAAGCGGTTAATAAGCATATCCTGCAACAAATGTAGTGCACAAGAAAATTGACTCAAACTCTTGTTTACCAAGAAGTTACAAGTTTTTATAGACAGTTACCTCAGTCTAGCATGTGTCTTCAACCTATCTCTGTCAGTTCTCACAGACCAAGATGCTTTTACTCACACAGCAGAGGCAGATCTCCCAGAAACCTCATCTACCCTCCAGTACTGTCTCATTGTCCTGCACTGGTGGTAGGTGGGCTCTGGAACTGCCAATCTGCGGTAAAGAAAGCAGACTTTATCTCAGCTCTAGCTACCCATTACTCTTTTGACTTTCTAGCACTAACTGAGACCTGGATATCTCCTCAGAACTCAGCTACACCGGCTGCCCTATCCTCTGCCTATGTATTCTCTCACACTCCACGAGAAACTGGCAGAGGTGGTGGTACGGGTCTCCTGTTGTCCAAGAGATGGTCCTTCTCGCCCATCACCCTGTCTCATCTCAGTTTTTCATCATTTGAATTTCATGCAGTTAAGGTAACCTCTCCAATTAACCTCCACATCTTAGTTATTTACCGTCCTCCTGGCTCTCTAGGAAACTTTCTAGATGAAATGGACATACTTCTTAGTCTTTTTCCTTCTGCTAACACTCCTCTCACTGTTCTAGGAGATTTCAACCTTCCATCTGATAAACTCCAATCCTCTTTCCTTCTCCCTCTCCTTAACTCCTTCTCTTTAACCCTAAACAGTTGCCCTCCTACACACAAGGCAGGAAATTCTCTCGACCTTGTTTTCTGCCGCCCTTCCCCAGTCACAGATATCACTACTATTCCTCTTCATAAATCTAATCATTACCTGGTATCCTTCACCATAACCCTTCCCATCCTATGTAAACCTAACCACCAAAATGTTTTTTTTACCCGCAAAAACCTTCACTCTGTCTCCCCTTCCTCTGTGTCTTCATACACCCTATCATTCCTCCCAGACCCAGACTCCTTCTCCTCTTTACCACTAGAGACTGCGACTGAAACTTTCCTCTCCTCTCTCTCCTCATCCATAGATCTCCTTTGCCCGCTGTCATCTAAACCAAGGAAGACGTCTTGTCCTGCTCCTTGGCTATCTGATGTACTGCGCAACAACAGGAGAGAATTAAGAACTGCAGAGAGAAGATGGAAGAAATCACAGCTTGATGCAGATCTCATCTCTTACCAGACTCTTCTTTCCAAATTCTCATGTGATGTGACTTCTGCCAAAACTACCTTCTTCAGACAAAAGTTGGAAGCGTCTGCACATGATCCTGGCAAACTCCACAACATCTTCTCCTCACTACTCAACCCACCGACTCCTCCTGCCCCTTCCTCTCTGACTGCTGACGATTTTGCCACATTCTACGATGGGAAGATTGCAGCAATCCGCCAGTCCTTCGCTCTCAACCAAACTCCTACGGCAGAACCTCAGGACCTTTCCTTCTCTCCTTTAGCAGAATTTTCCAACTTGTCATCTGACGAGATTCAACAGATCATCTCGTCATCTAACCCCACCACCTGTTCATTAGACCCAATCCCTTCCACAATGCTCCAGGCCATCTCACGAGACCTCCTTCCCTTCACCACAGCCATCATCAACCAATCCATATCATCTGGTCATGTTCCTGCCGCTTTTAAGAAGGCGAGGGTTATTCCCATCCTCAAGAAACCCTGCCTGGACCCATCAGAAGTTAACAACTATCGCCCGGTATCACTTCTCTCTTTTATTTCCAAAATTCTTGAAAGAACGGTTTATAATCAAATGTCTCTTTATCTCTCACAGAACAACCTTAATGACCCAAACCAATCTGGATTCAAAGTGGCACATTCCACAGAGACTGCCCTTCTGTCAGTCACTGAGAAGCTCCATGCTGCTAGATCTGCTAAACTTTCATCTGTCCTCATCCTCCTGGACCTGTCAGCTGCATTTGACACCGTGAACCACAAGATTCTATTATCTATTCTTACAAGCCTTGGAATTTGTGGAACAGCGTGGCAATGGTTTGCTTCTTACCTAAAAGATAGGTCATATGAGGTAACATGGAGGGGATCTACATCTGCCCCACGTAGACTCTCTACTGGTGTCCCGCAGGGCTCAGTACTTGGTCCTCTTCTGTTCTCCCTCTATACCCGGTCTCTTGGTAAGGTCATATCATCGCATGGATTCTCATACCACTGTTATGCAGACGACACCCAACTTGTTCTCTCCTTTCCTCCCTCTGACACTCAGGTTTCCACCCGGATCTCAGCATGTCTGGCAGACATCTCATTTTGGATGGCTGCTCATCAACTAAAGCTCAATCTCAGTAAAACCGAACTGTTGTTTATCCCTTGTGACTCATCTCCAGGTCAAGACCTTGTGATATCCATGGACAACAACCAAATCACTCCCTCAACCACTGCCCGCAATCTTGGGGTAACCGTGGACAATCATTTGTCATTTTCCCCACACATCGCTAACCTTACTCGCTCTTGTCGATTTCTTCTTTACAATATCAGAAGAATTCGCCCATTTCTTTCTTCACAGGCTACTCAGGTGCTTGTTCAGTCCCTTGTTATTTCAAGACTGGACTACTGCAACTCACTCCTGGCAGGCCTGCCTCTGTCCACGATTCGTCCTCTGCAACTGATCCAGAATGCAGCAGCACGACTCGTTTTTAACCTTCCCAAGTTCTCCCACACCACCCCACTCCTCCGCTCCCTGCACTGGCTTCCTGTAGCTGCCCGCATCAAATTCAAAACACTGATGCTTGCCTACAAAGCTAAAAATGGCCCAGCACCCACTTACCTCTCTGCACTAATTACACCACGCACTGCACCACGTTCCCTCCGATCCTCCAGCACTGCTCGCCTCATCCCACCATCTTTCAGGGATCGAGGGCGGCATTCATCCAGGCTCTTTTCTGTTCTGGCACCTAGGTGGTGGAATGAACTTCCTCTAGATGTCCGTACATCAGATACTTTGACTATCTTTAAACGACGACTCAAGACGCATCTGTTTCTCCAGTACTTGGACTAACCCCCCCCCCCCCCCCCCCCAAAAAAAAAAAAAAAAAAAAAACAGAAAAAACTTCAGATGTGTTGGACTGATGGTACTTAGTTATTAACCTAGTTAACCCAGTGTAAGTATGTATCCAATGTTGTAAACATTAAAGCACTTTTTGTAAGTCGCTCTGGATAAGAGCGTCTGCCAAATGCCTAAATGTAAATGTAAATGTAAATGTAAGATTTAATCATTGTTTATAACAGTGGACGACGTCACAAAGCTGCTTTACAGAAATCCAGACATAATTTTAAATTTATTCCTGATGAAGAAGAGACGAAGGTGAGGATGAAAAACCTCCATGAGCTGACATGAGAGGAACCTTAGGAGGAACCTTAGGAGGAACCCGTCCTCATCTGGGTGACTCGGGATAGTGCAAGTACTCTTCTATAAGGATGTACCGTAGAGTCACACAGAATGATAAAAAAGGAAATTTTACAAGCAGGAAGCTCGATTGGTATTGTGTATTAATAAATAAAAAAGTTATAATCCTTGGCCACACATACTGTAATAATCTTCATTGTGGATAATTTCTGAGAAACAGCACGACACAGGGTGTGTGATTCCACAAACCGCTCAGTTCTGTTCCATTGTGCTCTGTTTATCACACACACACACACACACACACACACACACAAGTGTGTTTATATGTTAATATGTCGAGCTAATTAGATTTCAATCAGTAGAATGTTTTGTTCATTATGCCCAGAGAACTCTGCATGTCATTCGAGCGCCGTATCAGATGCTCCGTGTGCCGTGAGCAGAGGCTGAGAGTCTGCAGCGCTGTAACGGGCCTCCTGATTGGATCTGACTGGTGGAGGTTAAAAAGATTCCGTGCCGTCTCCAGCTTTTGTGCTAATATTATATCGGTCTAACGTCATTATCCCAGTGATTCACATTGCTGTTCACGTCACTAACCAGGGCAGAATATATTCCTCTCTGAACGCAGGGGGCACATTTACTCTCAGGCTTTAATGACGAGACAGCCGCTGAGAGTGTGTTTACGCTGCGGCGTGATGTGAGTAGCCTTACGCTAACAGGATGAGACAAATACGGCGGCTATACTGGACCACATGCGCGAGGAGTATTTCACGATCGTTTCCTTGTGTGTTTACGAGATATGTCCAAAAAATTGTGCACAGGAGACTGAAATCAGTGATTTATTTAAAACAAATCAGTGGACGATGATGAAAACGATCTGTTTGTCCCAGAGGTGGACCGGACTGCAGCGGACCCGTGACCCGGATTCATTCCCATGGTTCATCACACACGAGTCTCGTTCCATTACAGTGTGAAGTACAGCTGCTGCATGGTGTTATGTTTGGTCCTGTTTCTGAGCAGAAAGTCCTCTCACATGCACGCTCGCTCGGTCCTCACCAGGGTTGCCAGATCACACTGACAGAATCCCCCCTATCCCCGCTCACTAAGATAAAAACATAATAATAACAACCAGAATAATATCTGTACTAGAACTAGTCTGTTTATATATTTATACACTACCAGTTTAAAGTTTGTACACCCCTTATTCTAACTCCACGGTCGTTCCTGATGTTTATTTCTCTCTACACTGTAAAACTATACTGAAGGTGTTTATTATCCAAAACACACAATAATCTCCTCTGAACAGTTGATATTGAGATGTATATCTGCTCCTTCTGCTCTGTAAAGCTTCATAACGGCTCTAATCTGAGGTGCTGGTTGTTAATTGGTGATTTCTGAGGCTGGTGACTCTAAATGAACTTCTCCTCTGCAGCAGAGCTCAGTTTTCAATAATATAACATAACATAACATAACATAACATGACATAATATAATATAATATAATATAATATAATATAATATAATATAATATAATATAATATAATATAATATAATATAATATAATATAATATAATAATATCCATCTAGGAACCTCTTTAGTCCAACCACAGCATGTGAAGCCCAATTGTCAGCGGTTGAATTTTTTTTTTGTACGACTGTTGTAGGACCTCCGGTCAACATTCACGCACATTCACACACTACAGGCAATTTGAAAACGCCAGTAAGCCTAATCTGCATGTCTTTGGACTGTGGGAGGAAACTGTAGTACCCAGGGGGAACCCCACCAGGTTTGGGAATCAAACTCCAAAGACCTGACGTGAGAATCGAACCCAGGACCTGGAGCTGTAATGTAATGTAATAAACAGTCAAGTTTATATTATTTTTATTTACTATTGTGGGATGGCTTAAAATATAAATAATTTTGTCTCAATTTACAAGTAATTAAGTATTTAATGTTTTATTTTAATATTCGAACTAAACCTTGTCCCCATGAATGTTGTTTTTATTTGTGATCCTTAAGGTTCTGTTATTAATAAATGAAATGTAAAATTAGATTCGTCTGAGCTGAAAACTGATCTGCGACTCTAAAACCGTGACGCGACCCGAACTGCGAGTTTTCTGATCCGTTGCACCCATACGTATCCTTTCAGTAAAAATATTCTCAATTGTAATTAAACTTTATTTTACCCAGCTGTTCTAAACGGGATTAGATCAGACTGCTCTGGATCTTATTCACGCACGCTGTCTCTTACTGAAATATTTATTCAGCTGATTTAATCGTCCTCTTCTTCGACTGCGTTCCAGTGAAATCTTTGGCTCTGCTCAGGCCTGCTGCCTCCCTGTCAGACTTTATTTCTTCCCTTCCTCATGTGTGTGTGTATTTTCCCAGAAGATAAGTACAGATTTACATCAACACTACAGCGTCTCTCTGCGTCCTGAACGTAACTGCAGCGTTTCACCTGGTTAGATTTTATATCCTCACATCTGGATTCCTGTAATTCCATCTTTATTGGTTAATCTGGGACAGATCTTAATGCGTGGTCTTACATCAAACCCCCCACCCTCCACCCCCCCAGTGGAAGGCAGTTCAGTGCCCCAGGTTCTCCCCACAGAACCTCTCTGTCCCTCTGACGTCCTTCTGTCCTACTTCCTGTTATTAGAATACGGCTGTAACCTTCAGAATGTCACACTTCCTCCTCCTTTTGCTTCTGGGAGTGAATGAGGTGCTGTGTGATATCTTTAACTTGATGTGACACTGATTTCGGAGCCTCACGTTGTGTTGTTGTGTTCTCGTTTCATTGCAGTTCTGTGCTCAGGCCCGAAGCCGGCCCTTCCAGCTCATCCAATTCCGCTCGACCCAAAGGCCCGAACAGTAAGGTCTGCCTGGTGTGTTCGGACGAGGCGTCAGGGTGCCACTACGGGGTCCTGACCTGCGGGAGCTGCAAAGTTTTCTTCAAAAGAGCCGTCGAAGGTGAGCATGCAGAGCGAGAGAGAGAGAGAGAGAGAGAGAGAGAGAGAGCATACATGTTTTATGTTTTTTGTTATATAGGTTTATTATATTGTTTTTTATTTTCTGAGATGAAACTCTAACATCAAGTGACTCAGGCATTACACTAATGTCTTTCTGCAACAGTTTATTTGTGACAATTGCTGTTTGTGTGTGTGTGTGTGTGTGTGTGTGTGTGCTGCAGTCAGATCAACATTTGCTGAAAAGATTTGCACCCTTTTAGGTTTTGTAAAGAATAGGCAGGAATCAAACCTTGGCTGGGAATCGAACCCAGACCCAGGAGGTGCAAGGCGACAGTGCTAACCGTTAAGCCATCATTCTGCTTATTATTATCATCATTATTATTATTATTATTATTAATTAGCACTTAATAGATTGTAGATATATGCACTTCTCTCTCACAGAATCTCTGAGTCCACCTACTGATATCTACTGTTCCAGCTCGTGATGTAGATTCTGTGTTATCTGTTTGGGATTGTTAATGCATTTTACACTCCCCAGATTAGAGTTAAAGTTTAAAGCCTGGTAAAGGTTTGAGACTGGTGTAAGTGTGTGCACTCAGTGGGTTTGAGACTAACTGGAGGCTTTTTAATGTGCACAATTTTTAATAATGTACTGCCATAAAAGGCTGATTGGTCATGTCTAATCAAACTGAACACCTTCCTATTTCGGTCAATCACTGGCCAAGTACATAAGAACACCCCCCCCCCCCACCCCCCACCCGTCTGTAGTAATTATTCCTCTGCCTGTGGAGGAATTGTGGGTAAACACTCCATCCGTCAGTCTAAGACGCCTGTCAGTGCGAGTGCCAAGTGTTTGCTTTAGAAGCTTCCTTCTGGTTTAAAGTATGTCTCGAGGGTACTTGAGGTGAACACATGAGTAATAATCGGAGCGCGGCCGGTTCGAGCCGAGGCATCTCAGAGGCAGAGGCACTGGTGTCGACTTCGACTTGTTCAAACAGCTTTTGAGAGCGTATTAAAGAGCATTAATAACTTCCAGCACTCAGTGCGTGTAGTGACACGTTAAACGTTTTAGTGTTTGTACTCTTTGAGAAAAACTGGAGCGGACACAGCTGCGCTCGACGCCTTGATGCAGTCAGCTGCTTTTTATTAAACGTTTCTCTTCTTTTATGTTTTAAAAGACGAAGCCGGTGTAACGATGTGAAGCCTGGGTTTAATCTCCGCCTCTGTGAGATCGCCCGGGGTTTGTTATGGAACTCTCTGCTGTAGGTTCTGCAGTGAGACACGTCTCCTCTTCTCTGTCCGGTTTCTGACGGCTCAGCCAGGTCGTGGACCGACGACTAGCGCCGCCATCCATATTAAAAAACTCCCAGTGAGGCAGAAGGAGAACTGCAGCTGGGATCAATGATGAGAAAACACACCGTGCGGCGTCGCACCATTTCAAACAGACGTCTTACATTCAGGAGCTGTGTATTAGATTTTCATTTTATTACCACTGGCTGTGTGTGTGTGTGTGTGTGTGTGTGTGTGTTAAAAGGTTGAAGCTGCTTGTCAGATGTAATGTGAATAAAATGCTTTAACAGCTCAGTGACAAGTATTTCCAAAAGTGGCTAAATAAATAAATAAATAAATAAATAAATAAAACACAAATAGCAGATCAGCGCTGAGCTCACACACATCTGATTCAGTATTTTTCTCTTTGCAGTTTCAGACGCACTCTTCCACGCCACAGATCATGTGTCTTTAACCCCGCACTACATCATGCACATACCTGTTGTGTAGCTGTTATATGGCTGTTTTTGCTCCCAATCTCTGTGGTTGCTCTGGCAACAGTGAGGGATGGAGAACATGACAAAACACACACATGGTAAACAGACTAACCTTTAACAATGCTTCTCCTGATAAATCTCCCTGAACTTCAGCAAACAACTCAACACACACACACACACACGGTGCTGTTTCATTGCCCATGTCTGATGATCTTACTCATGATCCCATACGGTTTGTTTGTTTGTTTTAAAATCAAATCAGTGATTAAATTCATTAAATTCGTAGCAGGAGTTTGTGCACACACATCCACAGGTTGCTGCATCGCTGTTTGATTTTGTTTGTTCTTTGGCTTTTATGGTGTTGTTTTTCTATTCAAATGCTATTTGACGGCTTTCAGCTGTATGAGGTCGAGTCAAGCATCAGAGATTCAGGTTTAAGGCTCTCGAGTGTGCTCTGATCTAACCCCTAAACTATTGGTGTCCTCAGACATGGTGCAGAACTGAACGTTGCCTAGATTTTAACAGAACCGAATCTTTAAAACTGCTCATATATCTTAGAAGATATCTTATAAGTTTTGTTTAAAATATTGCAACACACACAACATTATGGGGGACAAATCAGAGCCAGGGTATCCAGGGCTCCACATCCGACTGTGGAAGCGAGAGCAAGCTGTCTGAAAGGGATGTCCGGGTGCTGACCCGCATTGTATCCAAAAAACATAAAAACAAAACTGCCCGAGTCACTGCAGAAATAAATGTGCACCTCAACTCTCCTCTTTCCACCAAAACTTTTCGTCAGGAGATGAACATGAAAGTAAAGTTGAACATCATGTAGAGACCTGGCCACTGTTCTACAAGTAGAACGGCTCAAAATCGCTCTGGCCCACTAAGCAGGACTTGTCTCTGTCATTCCCAAGATGAACTGATGCTGTATTGGCCGCAAAAGGAGGCCCTTCACCATACTAATGATCTACTGTGGTCTAAAACCAGGCGTTTCACTTTTACTGTCCATCCCCCGTGTATTTTATATTTTTGAGTTAATTTGAAACACAGATTAATGGATTCAACATTCAACATTTAAAGAACTTTAATAACCCCAGACGGAAATTGCTTTAAGATCTTTAGCATCTTTAATTGGCTAATTTTGCTTCCTTAATGACGCCAGTCATTCGACCGAGCAGGCACTCTGAGCAGGCACGTGTGAGTTTAAAGGTTAAAATAAATATTCCTCCGTCGTTCTCCTATTCATCTACATGTGCACCTCTTGTCCTTCCTCACACCTCACTGCGAAATAAAATATTTTGTAAAAAGTGACGTATTCTTGAATCTAGACATTTTGTCAATTTTGTTTCAAAATAACATGATATAAGATTTTAAAGCTTATTTCTAACCAACTTTTATTAAAATTGTGAGTGAAAAATGTCTGGCTGGATCATTTAGCATTTTTTCAAGAAATACGTTTCCAAAACAAACCAAATGATCTGCCAATAAAACAAGAATGTTTTGGCTTAGACATTTTGTATAATTTATTAAAATTGAGGTTAATGATCTTTAATATTTGTTTTGTTGTAATCCCAGTTTAATAAATTGTCGATAGATGTAACTAGTTTCGAGATATTTTGATATTTTGTTAAAAGCTTGTTTTTTTTTTTTGTTTTTTTGTTTTTTACAACGTTAGTAAAGTAGATTCTCGGTTGTCTCAGTTCGTCTGGAGCCAGAAGTTTCCTGCTGTAGATCGCACTGAAAGTACTAACGGAGGCCTGGGAGTCTCAGAGGGTTGGCCAAAACTAATCCTAGGTTTTATTGGTAGAAAGCCGTTGTTAGGATCCTCAAAAACTCTCTTCAGCTGGACCAGAGACCAATTCTGCTGAGCCGGTATCCTTGAAGGCTCTTGTTCGCTCGCCTATTCAGTCCTGTTTCACACTATTTCAAGAATGTACTTGTCAAAACCTTTCTCAGAATTTGGGCTGAGCGCTGCTTGGGCTTCCAGTCGGTCTCTACGGTACCTACAGTACGCCACACTGGCTGCTACTCGTGCTTTAGCTCCCACTTCAGCAGACAGCGTCTTCTCTACTTTGGTATTAATCATTTTAAAGACTTAGATAGAGATACCATCTTTTAGATATCTGTAGATCTCTGGCTTTGTACATAGTCATGGTAATAACACTTACTGTAGTCTTAGATGGTTTTCTGACACCAATTCTAAAAGTTTCGAACTCACATCTTTATTATCAGATCAAGCTTATGCAGACTGAATCATCACGGCCTTTTGGGAGGAGGATCTGGGGCGAGAAATACCAGAGGAGTTTTGCTCAGGATTTTGGAGCCCTACATAGTTCCTCTGTTTGTGTAAGACATGGTCTTATCCCATTTAAAGTAGTACATCGTGTGTATGGCACTAAAACGTGGGTGTCCAAGACAGACATGCCGATGTTAACCCAGCGTGTGATAGGTGTGAACAGTCTCACATGGTTCTGGCTCGGTCCATATACAACTTCTGTATGGGAATTTTTAGCAACTTATCAGAAATGATGGGGGAAGAAATAGAGCCGAATCCTATTAGTGCACTGTTTGGGTTCTTTTCCTCAATACCGTCCCTTTCTCACGCTTAAACAGGTGGCCCGGCGCTTTCTGTCCTACTTACAGTACTAGAGGAATAATACTGACATCATCATCATCATCATCTTCCTCTCACTCCCAGTGTATAAGAGATGCCCTCTCCTTTCTTAAATTCAAAAAGATTAGACTTTCATTTAGGGGTTTCAGGGTTTTTGTAAAACCCAATAAAAAAGGAATTTAAAAAAAGAATGAAAAAAAAGGCAAAAATAAATTAGGACTGAATAAAAGAGACAGGGAAACGTACAGTATGTGTTCTGCGTCTTAGATAAAAGAAATTGTTTTGGTTTCCTTTATATTCCTGTTGATCAGCTGTTCGGGTTTGGCTGTTCACCTGTTACTGCTGTTTAAAGGAATGAGCCTGGGTCCAGGATTAACCTTAGGCTTAGTATTAATCAGTCAGGGATGTCGCTGAACAGTTAGATCTACTGTACTGTACACTAACCTGGCCAGAAAAAAAGGTCATACACTAATATTTAATTTAATAACCTTTAGCTTTGATTACACACATACACACACACACACACACACACTCTGGTGTCCAGTTCATGTGTGTAAATGATTCCTCATACGTTCAGAGCCGGTCTCTGACACACTCCGTCCTGGAATACACTCCGTACCATCAGTGAAGAAGAAGAAACCCTCCATAGATGTGATGACCTGCTGATTCAGTACATTCAGGTGGTCAGCTGACTTCATTTTATTGCCCCATAACGTTACTGAGTCTAGACCTGAGTAACTGATCAACCCCAGATCATAACACTGTCTCCAGAGGCTTGTACAGTGGACACTATGCATGATGGGTGCATCGCTTCATGTCCTTCCCTTCTCACCCTGACACGCCCATCACTCTGGACTAGGCTCAGTCTGGACTCATCAGGTCACATGACCTTTCTCCATCACTCCAAAGTCCAGTCTTTATGATCCCTAACAAACTGAAGACTTTAATCTGATGAGTCTCAATAACGAGTGGTTTTATCATGGACACACATCCTGATCCTGTGTGTGTGTGTGTGTGTGTGTGTGTGTGTGTGTGTGTGTATGGAAATGCTCTTACTTTTACTATTAAACACAGCTCTGATTTGTACTGGACATTTTTTACGTGACATGTGTATCAAGCGTGTAAGTGATCTTCGTTCGGGACGTGCTGTGTGTTTAGTGTGTTTAGTGTGTTTATCTCCAGCAGGTCTCGGTTCCCTGGAGCAGTTGTGGCTAACAGATTGTCTGTAGACATTTTTGTGTCTCCTGGTCAGCTTCATCTGCAGCATTGTGTGCTCTTTTATGTTTATGTACTGTGTTGTAGGAAGATGCTCTCCCGACTCCTCTTGATATTTTCACAGAGAATGGTTTACACTGTGCTTACATCATTAAGCATCACCTGGTATCCAAGTGTTTTTATTGAGTCCATTAGCATGGCGTCAGACCGAGCCCCGGCCCAGAGTCAGTACTGTCTTAAACCTGCTCAGTCAAGTGTCTTTAATCACACGTCTCTGTTCTAGATTTATTTATTTATCTTTAGAGTTTAAACCCTGTGGTCTAGGTCTCCTAACGTGTTCACCTTCAGCCTGAAAATAAAACTCCTGAGATCATTGTGAACCTCAGAGAAGGAAATGTTTCCACTCAGACGCTTCACTGAGACCTTACTCTGACCGAGTTGTACTTCTCCAAAAAGCTCGAGACACCCATGAAGGAGAATAAACGTGTTGCCTTGAGGACTGTTTAGAGAGTTTCCTGCTCCAAATCGAACAACATGACGCTGTTAGAGAAGCTGATGATGATGATGTGGTTTATCATCCGCGATCTGATCAGCAGGTGTGTTAAAATACAGCTCCGTCAACCTCCAGCTGTAATCACAGTGTTTAAGAGCTTTAATGATCTCCTGCCCTGGTGCATTACAGTCTTACAGGCTCACGTCTCACTTTTATTATATGACTTCAAGTTGTACTTGTTGTGATTGTGCACTTCCTGTGAGAGGGTCACAGATCACCGCTGTAATGTAGTGCACTCCTGTTACTCACTCCTGTATCAAACATCTCCTGAGCTGAAGCACCAAACCTTTCACCCCGACGTCTCTGGAGTCTGAAACTGCAACTCGTGTAAGGAAGGTCATTGATCACGAAATAACCACATGCAGAGTTCATTAATCATATTTTAATGTTTTATAAAATACATTTATAATTCATAATTAGATGGATAGATAGACAAAAAGGCACACAGACAGGCAGACGAGACAGACGGACAGGCAGGTAGGCAGATAGACAATCAGCAGATAGACAGGCAGGTAAGCAGATAGACAATCAGCAGATAGACAGGTGGACAGATAGGGAGACAGACAGGTAGATAGGCAGATATGCAGGTAGACAGATGGTCAGATAGACAGACAGGTAGACAGACAGACAAGCAGGTGGATAGACAGGCACATCAGATAGACAGACAGACAAGTGGACAGACAAAAAGACAAGCAGTCAGGCAAGCAGATGGTCAGATAGACGGGCAGACAGACAGGTAGACAGACAGACATGCAGGCAGATAGATAGGCAGATAGACAGACAGACAGGCTGATTGTCCTATTATATGATGTTGTAAAGCAGTAGCCTTCAGCAGTGATTATCTGAAACAATGTGATGTGTCTTTCTCTGTGATGAATGTTATAGACTTTGTGATGGAGCGCTGATTTTATTATTATTATTATTATTATTATTATTATTATTTCTTTCTGGGACGTCTGTGATGGGAGTCGATCTGGGAGTAATTTGGAGTGACTCAGCTTCCTCTCGCGTGTTTGTGACTGCTGCAGTGTTATAATGTGAAGTCCTGCAGGCATGGCGCCTGTACTGACCTGACTTTAATCCTCCCTAAAGTCGGCCTGAAAATATAATAATATTAATATTAATAATAATAATCAATCCCACACCTCTTTTTCCTTTCAGGCCAACACAACTATCTGTGTGCCGGGAGAAACGACTGCATCATCGACAAGATTCGCAGGAAGAACTGTCCGGCCTGCCGCTTTCGCAAATGCCTCCAGACGGGCATGAACCTTGACGGTAGGAAACGCTGTGTGTGTGTGTGTGTGTGTGTGTGTGTGTGCTTTAATAAGCATCATTACATACACATAGGATTTAATTCCTGAGTGTGTGATGGACTTTATCATTTTTACCTGCTGTAATGGTTATAAGAGTTTAAATCTAAGGCTGCTTTCAGTCAAATAATTCACTGTGGAGCTGCTTAAAGGTTGGTTTGTTTGGTGTGTGTGAGGGCATTCAGAGGGCATGAAGTTCAGGATGAGTGTGTAAAGGTAAAGTTGAAGCAGCAACAGTGGTTTAATCATTAAAGGGGCGTTCGGCAAGACTCGTCCAAATCAGTCATGATTACGACTCAAACAGTTTAGAAGGTGTAGGTGAGTAAGATTTGATTTTTTTTCTTTTTTAAGATTTGATTTTTTTTTTACACGAAGCTCCGCCCCAGAACCGAATTTTGAAAATCATTACACCACTACCCCTGTCTTGTTTCTCTCTATAAACAACCAAACCCTTTTCGGGCCTCTCCACACAGACGGAGTGGACAGACGCGTCTCCGAGCGGTGCTGCTGATTCTGACGCAGAAACGCTGCTGGTGTTATTTCTGGTTCTGCTGTGTTTCCCGTCATTAAGTGTTTTTTTAAAGTGCAGAGTGATTTTAGCTCACAGGAGAATCATCGGGGCTGCGAGTGCACTTATTAAGAGCAGACTGAAGTGTTCGGGTGTTGGGGAGTGTTTATAAAATGACGGACAGGAGACGCATGTCAACAAAAACAAGTGTTTCGAGCCTTTACACAGATTTCCACACGAGATTTTTAAGCCGCATAACACCGTGGTTTAACCCGTAATTGTTCTGATTATATCCTACATATTTAACAGATTATTTATAGAAGTAAACATATTGCACCTCTAAAGGCTCTAAGCAGCTCTACACGTATCTACAATCTAATATTTAAGAAGTGAAAGGAGGGGATGGTGGAGGTGCTGCTTTTTGTTGTAATTGCAGATTGGAACCGTACTGGAACACACCGTGGGTTTCTGTCATATTAATATTTCCCAACATGATTAACTGACCCTAGTGTTGTATAGCCGGTACATATCATGTCTGCGCTTCTGTTCCCTCTGTTTCAGCGCGAAAAAACAAGAAACTGATCCGAATGAAAGGGCAGCAGGCTGCAGCCGAGTCCTCGCCCTTCGTCTCCGGGGAGCATCAGTCGTCTCTGGTGCTCAAGTCCATGCCTCAGCTCGTCCCCACCATGCTGTCTCTGCTGAAGGCCATCGAGCCTGAAATCGTCTACGCTGGCTACGACAGCACCGTCCCCGACACCTCCATACGTCTCATGACCACCCTGAACCGACTCGGGGGACGCCAGGTCATCTCCGCCGTCAAGTGGGCCAAAGCCCTGCCAGGTGAGAGCCGGTTCTCTTGAAGCGCAACACCCTGACCTGCTGGTGCAGAAAACAAGGATTTAAATGCTTTAGTTCAAGCAGATCAGGACGGAAAATGATTTTAGAGGATGAGACTGTCTCGGGAGAGCAACTCACGGATCCCAGTTCGGAAAAACACACTCCGCTGTAAAGCAGTACTTTGTTTTACCCGAGCTAAAATGTTAAACACAGAGTAATGCTTTAGTTAGGACAAAATCTAAATAATAAATAATAAATGGTGTATTTATGTGTTTATTATTCAAATCATTAACAGGTTTCTTTTTTGAGAAAGAGGGAGAGATTATTCTCTCAGTTCTAAACAAGGTGTTTTATCGCTTCCATGTTTATTAGCTGCTTTTCAGTTACAGCTCAGTGTTTATTCTGTGACTTCCTGTAATTATTTGAAGGGCCGTTAACTTCTGTTAAGCGTGACGACGGGTTTATTCCTCCGGTCAGAAGGGGGTGATTAATTCTCTATACCGGCGGCTCTGACAGTCGTTTCGGCTGTAACACAAATCACAGGTTTATATTAACGCGCCTGTTCTGATACCGTATCGTTTCTATAGCAACAGCACGATCGCAGGGACGTGTGGAACCAGGAAGCTCCACGTTATCTGACGTTTAAAAATGAGCTGTGTGAGACTGCTGTCCCCCAACACACACACACACACACACACGCACGCACACACACACACACACACACACACACACACACACACACACAAACACACACACACACACACACACACCTACTTACCCATATTGTCCAAATCACATTAAATTGCACTGGTTTGTTGGTTCTTTATTTGTGGACGGGGAAAGAAAAGGTACATTTGTGTTGACTCTAAATGTCTCCATCAGTAAATGAACACAAACTGTTTTTGCGAGACCAATTTGACGGGATTTGATTTGTGTTTAAAAAAAAGGTTTAATTTCTCAAAAACTGAATGAGGACAAAAGAACTGACATGGTTTTGTTAATTCTCATATTATGTGTGTGTGTGTGTGTGTGTGTGTGTGTGTGTGACAAAAAGATGTAATACCTAAAAAAAAACGGTATGAGAACAAATGTTTACTCTGTGTGCACAAATAATGCAAGGTGACATGGTTTGGTTAAGTTTCTGATTATGTGTGTGTGTGTGTGTGTGTGTGTGTGTGTGTGTGTGTGTGTGTGTGTGTGTGTGTGTGTGTGTGTGTGTGTTGGAGGTGGTGGCGGTGGTGTCAGAGAGGAAACGAGTGTTTATAGCTGCTAAAGCAAGTTATAAAAGAAGAGAAACTGACTTGTCTCTTTACGTTCATGAACGAGGTCATGAAACTGGCATGAGATATAAAAGGGTTAAGGGTCAGATGAGGAACGCCGCCCCCTCCGGCCGAAAATAATCGATAGTGATATGACGTGTTACTGTCGCACACCAGACTGTATTGTTTTTATTTAACGGCGCAGACTAATGTGCGTTATTAGTTACTGATCTGAATGATAAGTGATACGTGTAGAGAGTTTCACTTCACTGTGCACCAGACGCGCGGTTGTCGCTCACCGCTGCCCCTAAACGCCCTTTGACCCTCCTGAGGTTAGAAACATACAGGTGGAGGGCAGGTAGAAATAAACCCTGCAGGTGGTGAAGTCTCGGATGCTGTGCCACAATGATGACGGAAAGAACACAAGTGAAAACAGAGCGTTTGTGTTTTTTTCCCGTAGTGCTAACAACGGTCTGATGTTCATTCCTCGGCGTCTGGGTTTTATATTGGATTCTAATAGCATTTCTACACAGACGCCTGCAGGAGTTTGTCCATTATAAATGCAGACTTTAACACGCATCAGGGATCGGTGAAGCTCTCCCGCCAGCAAGAGCATGAGAAAGGCACATGGCTCGTTCTCGTTCTCTGCAGCGCACCATCACATGAGCGTCTGCTCAAACAAACACAGCTACAGAAAACCATTACAAAGTGGAAAAAAGGGAAACAGTATTCCAGCACAAGCAGATATTTGGTTCATTATTATACTGCATGTAGATCCTGCTCCTGGGAATAAAGTACATTCTCATGACTTCCTCATGCAGGTCTGGAGTGAAGGACGTCTCAGAAACGCAGGATAAACCATCAGGAAGTGTCTGTGAAGCATGGTCCTGCTCCTCAGATCCTCAGGGCTTTAGAAAGTCATACGAGGACAAAAACAGTTTATCCAGAACGAGGCCCTGCACTCACTCTTAACTAGTCAACTCTTTACTCTCATGGAAAAAGAAATCTGTTCACTTTATTATTAAAATTAGACTGTTTTGTGTACAGCAGATGAAACAGTTGTTTTCATGAAGACACACAGCCGTACCTCTGCGTACGAGTTTAATCCACTGCCAAGGCGAGTTCTTAAGGTGAAATGTTGTATTGTGAAGCGCATTGTCCCATAGGAAATAATGTAAATGCAGATAATTCGTTCCAGACACCCAAAAATATGACCAGTATTACCAATTTTTAACCCTATAATTATATTTTTTCATATAAAAACAATCAAAACATTTAGAAAAGATGTGTAAATGAGGTCAAATATGAAATAAATAGACATTAAACCTCACTTAACTTTAATCTATGATTCCTCTCGGCACCGACTGCTTTAAAACCCAAACTGAAAGCGGCTTCCTTTTCTTCTTTCTACCGTCCTTGATAACATTCTTGGGACCCGTGGTGCCACGTCTTTACTAAATCAACACAAAATGTAAAATATATATAAACTCACTTCACTTAGGTTTCCACTGACACTAACAAGTTTTGAACATTTCTTGCAAAATTTCAGTTCTTAAGGCAGAATTTCATTAGGCAGATCATTCGTTTGTCGAGGTGTCGCTGTACGCAGTGCAACGCAGTTATTTAATAAATAAATAAACTACGTCATTTTTCTTGTTGCCAAATAGAAACCTATTTCTGGCTTTTACATTCTTTCACTAATACGTAAATAATGTCATGTTTTATAGAAATAATCCAGAATTATTCGTCTTATACAGTACCACATACAGTAGGTTTTATTAAGCTACTGTAGATCCTGTTGTCACGTACACGATAGCAGCTGTGAATAGTTGTTAGATTAAACTAAATTTAATTCAGTTTTATTTATAAATCACTTGTAAAAACGGTCGAGCAGGTTTACACAATCAAAAGGAAATACAGTGGAACCTCGGATTACGAGTAACATGGTTTACGAGTGTTTTGCAAGACGAGCAACAATTTTTAATAATTTTTTACTTAAAAAATTAGCATTGTCTTAGTTTACGAGCACCGAGTATCATGTTTCACGCATGCGCTTCTTGTTTTAACAACGAGCGTTACATCATCACAAGTGAGCCAACGTTTTTTCTCTCTCTTGCAGCGGAATTGTAGGTAATCGTCTCTCCTGCTGGGTGAATACACACACACACACATTATTGGAGAGACGATTTTTAAAACCATTTAAAAATTAGCAAGGAACATCGCTAGTCAAACTCACATGAGCGCATACTAACGGAATCACTGCTGTAAAGTAAAACAACAACAACAAAAATTAAACAGCTCCTCACCTTTAAAAACAATCGCGACAGAGAGAAGTTTGTGTGTTTGTTTGGCAACCTGAGAGAAGGGGGCCGTAAACGTGAGCGAGCCCCCCTTCAGCCCCCCTCCTCTCAGGTTGCCAAATAAACACACAAACTCCTCTCTGTCGCGATTGTTTTCAAAGGTATGGGATTAGTTTCCATTGTTATGCTGATGATACCCAATTATACATCTCAACAAAACCAGATGAAATACCCAAGTTGTCTAGATTAACCGAGTGTGTCCAGGACATAAAAGATTGGATGACCAATAACTTTCTTTTACTAAATTCAGATAAGACAGAGATATTGCTCATCGGCCCAAAAACCAGCACACAACAGCTTTCACAATTCAGCCTGCGTTTAGAAGGATGTACTGTTACTACTAGCTCAACAGTAAAAGACCTGGGCGTAATATTAGACAGTAACTTGTCCTTTGAAAATCATATTTCCAATATCACAAAAACAGCCTTTTTCCATCTTAGAAATATTGCCAAACTTAGGAGTATCCTATCCGTATCTGATGCAGAAAAGCTAGTTCATGCATTCATGACCTCCAGACTGGACTATTGTAATGCATTACTAGGTGGTTGTCCTGCATCCTCAATAAACAAGCTACAGTTAGTCCAAAATGCAGCCGCCAGGGTTCTCACTAGATCCAGAAAATATGATCATATAACCCCAATATTATCATCCCTGCACTGGCTACCTGTTCAGTTTAGAATTAATTACAAAATAGTATTACTTACATACAAGGCTTTAAATGGTTTAGCTCCCTCATACCTAACCAGTCTTCTGATACGCTATAATCCACCACGTCCCTTAAGATCACAAAACTCCGGACTTCTGGTAGTTCCCAGAATTTTAAAATCTACAAAAGGGGGCAGGGCATTTTCATATTTGGCTCCAAAGCTTTGGAATAGCCTTCCAGACAGTGTTCGGGGAGCAGACACGGTTTCCCAATTCAAAAGTAGGCTCAAGACGCATCTCTTTAATCTGGCATACGCGTAACTCATCCCATAACCTCATACTCCATTACACCTATCCTGAATGGCAACTACGCTAATTCTCTCCATCTGTTCTGTATTTTTCTACCCATCCTGAGACATCTGGAGATTGTACCAGCTTCAGTAGATAAAGGCCAACCCTGCGAGATTTCTAAGGCATCTTGAGAAGGACCTGCTCCAGCTAGATTCTGCTTTATGATGGCTGGAGCTACACATCCTGCTCCTGTGCTTCCAGTGATCTGACCCCATCTGCCCTCTGCACCTACTGCTGAACTGAATCTACACAACTTCTGATATATTGAACTTTCACCTGCACAACACACTTGATGTTATTTCTATCTGTTATCACCCAGATGAGGATGGGTTCCCTGTTGAGTCTGGTTCCTCTCAAGGTTTCTTCCTATTGCCATCTCAGGGAGTTTTTCCTTTCCACTGTCGCCGTCACCCTTGGCTTGCTCATCAGAGACATTTCATTCATCATTCATTCATTTAATTATTATCTAGACACATTTTTCTCACACATACACACTTCCAAATATTTTCTTTTCTTAAAAAAAAAAAAAAAAAAAAAATCTTTAATTTTTTTTTGTGAAGCTGCTTTGGGACAATGACCATTGTTAAAAGCGCTATATAAATAAAATTGAATTGAATTGAATTGAAAGGTGAGGAGCTGTTTAATTCGTTTTTTGTTGTTGTTGTTGTTTTACTTACAGCAGTGATCCTGTTAGTATGCGCTCACGTGAGTGTGACTATAAATGTTCCTTGCTAATTTTTAAACGGTTTTAAAAACGGTCTATCCGTTAATGTGTGTGTGTGTGTGTGTGTGTGTGCGCGCGCGCACACATTTTACACACATACACTCTGCGTCCACAAACGAAAACCCTTATCTATCCGGGTTTATTTTTACATTTTTTTAAGGTAAAGTACAGGTTAATTTATTTCATTTTTATTTTATATTTTGTATTAATTATATTTATGTATTTATTTTTTGGGGCTGTAGAACGAATAATTTAAGTTTCCATTATTTCCTATGAGAAAATTAAATTTGGTTTACGAGTGTTTTGGAATACGAGCCCGCTTGCGAAACGAATTAAGCTCGTAATCCGAGGTTCCACTGTAATGGAAATATGTATAAAAGTGAGTTGTTTCCTCTCGTTTTTGTGTAGTACACTGTGTGTGTGTGTGTGTGTGTGTGTATAGTGTAGTCACTGCATTAGTTTGTTATCGTGTCATTAAGCGAGCAGTGAACATCCCTCCACCTGAGATTTCAGATAATCTTTACTGGGAGATTGATCAGCTGCTCCAGGTCGAACCTTCATGTATCTCTTCATTGCTTTGTGCTTCGAGGTTTCCGGAATCTCCACCTGGACGACCAGATGACTCTCCTGCAGTGCTCCTGGCTGTTCCTCATGTCCTTCAGTCTCGGATGGAGGTCCTACCAGCAGTGTAACGGAGGCATGCTGTGCTTCGCCCCTGACCTCGTCATCAACGAGTGAGTTATTAGTCTGGATTAAAACTCAGTACAAGATGGTGAAGATCCCACTGTAGTCCGTAGCTGAGAGACTTAAAGCAACACTTAAAGCGGTGATGGTGGACTTCTGTGAGCTTATGTACAGTATGAGGAAGAGGGCAGATAGCCACGTCCCCTGATGTTCCTCTGCCCTGTGATGCAGCAGGAGCAGCAGTGTATTAGAATAATCTCTTATATTTTGTATTAAAAAGATGAATCTGTGTGTGTGTGTGTGTGTTGCAGGGAGAGGATGAAGCTGCCCTACATGAGTGAACAGTGTGAGCAGATGCTGAAGATCACCAACGAGCTGGTGCGGCTCCAGGTCTCCTACGACGAGTATCTGTGTATGAAAGTGCTGCTGCTGCTCAGTACAGGTCCGTGCACTCGTCCTCACGCTAGTCTCCGGACCTGTGTCAGTGTGTGTGTGTGTGTGTGTGTGTGTGTGTGTGTGTGTGTCTGTGTGTCTGTGTGTGTCTGTGTGTTGTTGTGGGGGGGAGGGGTGCGCTCTCATGTCGATCGTAGTAACATTAACCAATCACGTGCATCTGTGCTTTGTTCCCACGCCCTAATGATGCGAGTGCAGCAGTTTAGGAAGCAGGTCATGGCCCGACCCTCCCTGTTGGGTTTTTTATTTTTGGTTGGATTTTATTTGTACAGTAAACTCTGAGCAGCGACCTGAAGAGAGAGAGAGAGAGAGAGAGAGAGAGAGAGATGGAGCTGTAACCTTCTGCAGTTTTAAAGGAAATGTGAAAGTTATTTACTGTATCAGTCCATGTTCAATATATAATAGAATTTTTCCTTCAAGTTACTAAAATGTTTGTGTTTGCTGTCAGTTAGAGCTCTTTAAATAAAAAGAAAATCTTAAGCTGGAAAAAAGTAATCAGTGATCACCAGGGGTCACCCGATACAGTATTATCACGATACCACGAGTGCTGATTTCATTTGTATTGTGATTTTGTAAGTATCACAAATTTATAATAATCATGATTTAATATATTCTCTTTTAGATAGTGTTACAATTATAAACAAACTTGGTGCACAATAATGTGCTCCTACTAGACAGCCCCTCTGCTGCCCGCAGTGTATGCCAGTGTGTGCCAGTGTGTGCCAGTGTGTGCCAGTGTGTGCCAGTGTGCGCCACCTGTAGGATCATAGTGGAACTGCAATATTTTAACCACTGCACCTACGAACATGTGAATACAAAAATAAACCCATATTGGACTCAGTGTAGTGATGTGTGTGACACCCCCCCCCCCCCCGCCCCCAATCTCTATTATGTTTTAAGCCCCATCATGTCACCTGACACCACGTGGAAGCCACGCCTCCTTTCCTTCAACACGAACTGCTCTATCAGGACTCACAGGACACACTCTCCTGCTTTCTGTCACAGTAAATACAGAATGTTTTAAGTTCGTTAACCCTGACTGTATTGTCTGTGTGTAAAGAGGACCACGCCCGGACAGCTGTAGTGTAATTTCCCTTCCCCCTCTCCTCACGATGGAAACGCTCACTGCCACGCCCTGTAGGCCGGCTCCTCTAAACTATTCATTTATTTATCACAATTCATTTAAACTAGTAAATCATAAGCAGAATTAAACAGGCCTGTTATATATTAAAGGTTCTTCTTGTTCTTCCAAGTGCCTTGTGTTTGTTCTTTTATTGCTGTGAATCATATCATATTTGTCATTATACTTCTAAGTGAAAGTTTTACCAGGATCGTGTGAACGCAGAACATGAGTGGACTGAAAATTCAGTAGTTTTTTTTTTTTTATGCAGTTTGTTCCAAAAAGCCACAATGAAAGAAGAAGCCGTTCGCCGCTGGTCCTGGCAGAGAGAGAGATACTGTAGTGTTCGTAGTAGAGCGGTTCACTTTAACAAGCAGTAAAATAGCTGACAATGACTGTATAATGTAAAAAAAGATGTGCTCAGGTGTGTGTTGATTACGTCTTAAGGAAATGGAAATTGCCCGTGTCTATTAAAGAAAATCGTGTCTGCTTTAAGAAAAAGAAAAAAAGCCTAACTCTCCTGTTCTCATCACGGGAGTCTGGTCTCTCTTCCTCATGTTCTTTCTCTCTCCTGTTCTCTCGACTCCGCATCGTTGGTTTGGTCTCTGCAGTACCCAAGGACGGACTGAAGAGCCAGGCTGTGTTTGACGAAATCCGCTTGTCCTACATTAAGGAGCTCGGCAAGGCCATCGTCAAACGGGACGAGAACTCCAGCCAGAACTGGCAGAGGTTCTATCAGCTCACCAAGCTTTTGGACTCCATGCAGGAGGTGAGATCATGAGTGAAAATGCAGCAGTGATCAGAAGCCACATAGTTAATATATCACAATGTTTACTAAATCTACTGATGGGACGTGTGTGTGTGTGTTTTGTTGAGTTTTTTAGGTTTACAGCTTCCATAACCTGCTGATTTTAACCTCCAAAAAACAGGACATTTACACAATACATGTTTTTAAAATGATCTGTTTATTTATTTAGTTATTTATTGAGCCTTTTATAAGCTCTATTACTGTTTCCTTTAGCTTTGATTACACACACACACACACACACAAACTGTAGTGTCCAGTTCATGTGTGTAAATGATGTCTCGTGCACCCAGAGCCACTTTTTCAGTCCTGGAATACACTCCGCTCCATCAGTGACGAAGAAGAAACCCTCCATAGATGTGATCCTCTGGTGATTCAGTACATTCAGGTGGTCAGCTGACTTCATTTTATTGCCCCATAACGTTACTGAGTCTAGACCTGAGTAACTGATCAACCCCAGATCATAACACTGTCTCCAGAGGCTTGTACAGTGGACACTATGCATGATGGGAGCATCACTTCATGTCCTTCCCTTCTCACCCTGACACGCCCATCACTCTGGGATAGGCTCAGTCTGGACTCATCAGGTCACATGACCTTTCTCCATCACTCCAAAGTCCAGTCTTTATGATCCCTAACAAACTGAAGACTTTTTGTTTCTATTAGTCTGACTGATTAGCGGTTTCTGTAAGTCTACACAGCTGTTTAGTCCCGATCCCCTGGGTTCTCCTCGCATTGTTTGTTTGGAATTGCTCTTCCTGTCACTATTAAACCTCTCTTTAGTTGTTAGCTTTGACTGATGCAGGACAATAAAAAATAAAACAGAAACTTTGGTTTCTCACTCCATCAGTTTTATATACACACACACACACACACACACACACACACACATACTGTTTTGACCTTAGCATGACATACACAGTCACAGATCCTCAGTACAGTCTCATGACCTCACACTCTTGCTAACTCCTGATTGGCTGTTTGTGTTTGCAGATGGTGGAGGGGCTGCTCAACTTCTGCTTCTACACGTTTGTGAATAAGTCCCTGAGTGTGGAGTTCCCCGACATGCTGGCAGAAATCATCACCAACCAGCTCCCGAAAATTAAAGACCGGAGCGTCAAGCCTCTTCTCTTTCACCAAAAATGACTGCCTTAGATGATGACAATGCCTTATCTCCACGCTAGCCTCGCGGCCCTGAGCAGACCTTCAGCTGTCACGGCTTCGCTGAGTGAGACTGAGTGACTTTCATTGTTTTTAGGGACTGTGTGTAATGATCGCTTGAGAGGAGCATGAAAAGAGAAAGTTAGAGAGAGACCGTGGCACAGACAAAGACTGGAGATACACACACACACACACACACACACACACACACACATGTACACAAGCCATTTCCAATTCCTCTTTGTTCTCCTTAATATTTTCTGCAGATGCGCTTGGTTTGGATCTGCCTCCTCGTAGATGAGAAGAAATCTCCCGCGTGTACACTGATGCAAAGTTTACAAAGAAACATCACAAAAGGGAAAATGTGCCTTTACAAAAAAAAAAAAAAAAAAAAAACCCTAATGTAAATGACTTACATGCTTTCTGTGTTCGTGCCTTGTACCTGTGATGGCGTTTCCTCTCTCCTGTAAAACAGCAGCGTTTGGGTTTCGGCAGCTCAGTAATCCTCAGGATGTCAGGATGGAACCCCTGGAGCCGCGTCATGGAGAAAAAAAAGAAAAGAAAAGACTAAAAAAATCCCTTTCCACTGCTAAGCTGAGCTCGATGCTATTCTAAAGTGCTTCTCATTGTTGTTTCAGGTCTTTTGTCGATGCTTGAATGTGTTTCATGCTTTGGTGTGATCTGTGCATCCCTGAATTCACACACCCGCATATTCAGAGTTTAATTTTAATTTGGTCTGAGATGCAGCAGGTTTCATGAGCTGCTGGAGGAACTGGGTGACCTGAGGAACACGTCAATCGAAAGTGAGGAAACCTTCCACAGCTGTGTTGTTGTTAGTAAAACATCTAAACGCAGTTCACTTGTTGTGGTTGTTTCACACTGGGATGGATTCATGGGTTGAACTGGGAACTCTGGAGCCGTGAGCCTGTGACGCTCCCTGATGCACCACAGCGCCTCTACTGGAGGAATAATATCGCAGGGTGACCCAAAAGTCTCCACACACAGGGCTAAATGACGCGGGATTTTAATCAGAGGAAAAGGGCTTTATTTACGAAACCTCCCCTAACTGATGGTTGTTTCTTTGTAAACACACACACAGAGTACTGAGAGTGTACCGAGAGCTGTGTTCACACTGCAGGCAAAAGACTCCGATTCAGAACACTTTATCATTAATCCCAACAAAGGCAGATTTTATTTATAAGCTCCACCCATAAAATCTTTTTACTGATGTTTTTTTTTCCTCATATAATTTATAGTGAACGTTTCATTGGGACACACACGCTTACATAAAAGATAACACAAAAAGATCAATCGTCTAAAAGGATCCAATCTGGACCTCGGATCTGTTTTCCATAACAGTGTGAAGGACGGCACAAATCACAGGGAATCTGATCTCAGTTCTGACACGGTCGCGGCGCTAAAGGGAAGTTTAGAAACCGATTACGCAAACTGAAGGAGGGGCTAAATACCGAGGCCCAGATCACATGACACTCCTGCTGTACACATGTGGCTCGGAGTAGGAGTGAGATGTGTTGAGATTAAAGTCAGACGCCACATTAAATGAACAGATGAAATCCGATTCGATCAAAGACGTGTGACTTTGGCCTGCGGTGTGAACGTGGCCTTACGGTACTGCGGTGGCCTTAACCTCGTTCCTTCACATGATCTCAGTGCTGAACGTTCTCCTGGTTCATCCTGGTCTTCACCCTGATCACAAACTTCTGGGGATCTAAAATAAAAATACTATTAAACTGAATCTAAAGTATTTCTGAAGCCTTTTTCCAGAAGTGTGATCATTAGTGCGCTGTGTGTGTGGAGGTTTCTTGGACACCGGGTGTCAACAAAAAACAAAACATCTCTGAATCTGCTTCCTGCGTTTGCTTATCAGCTTGTTTGACACAAAAACTGACACAGTTGGAGCTGAGGAGGTCTTTGCCGGACGTTTGGTTGCGACACCAGTAAGTGTTTTTATCAGGGGGAAACAGCGCGCTTTAACACAGTACTTCATCTTTACCCTGGTGTACTGTTGGTACAGGGTGTGTGTGTGTGTGTGTGTGTGTGTGTGTGTGTGTGTGTGTGTGTTCTCCTGTTTGTTTGGATCCCTCTGTAGAAAGTGTTTAGTTGTAGAATGCTTGTTTAGACTCTGACCCCGCCGTGTCCTGTGTGTGCTCTCTCCATGCCAAAGCTCTCTCTCTCTCTCTCTCTCTCTCTTTCTTTCTCTCCTGATCGTCTGTCTGCTGCTCGGCCTTCTGACTGACAGAAGAGTTTTTATGCGAGAGAGATTTGTTGTATTTTTTCTAAACTGCACCAGCAAAGTCCAGAAGCCGAGTCGTTTTATTCATAGCGCTTAAAAGGTTTTGTATTTTCCTCCTGAACATTACTGTGTTTAAAAAGAAAGAATTTATTCCCTCTTTTTCTCCAATCATAATGTTCACAGACTTTAAAAAAAAAAAATCTGTATTTGGGTTTTTGTTCACTCTTGTTTGTTCCTGTTTGATCCCGTTGGAGTTATTTTTATGTGGGTTTGTAACCGTCTGGAATACAATTATTTCCCCAAATGTAAACGAGCTCAGTTCTGCCCCCTAGGGCTCAGCGATGTGACAAGAAAAATCACATCACGATACTTCGACACTCGTACGATATGAGCGCTGTAAATGAAAACGGGTTCAAAGTTTTCTGATTGTTTTATTCAGTTTTTGATAAAAGCTACATTTTAACCCTGAACATCTTCAAAAAGGAAACATAATTAAAGACAATAGTGATATTATTGTCACATCGCCCCGGCCTACTGACACCATCCCCCAACACACACACACACACACACACACACGTATGAACACTCATCTGTAATACTGCACTGTGGAGAAGCAGGTGTTGTCTTACTTTCACCTACGATACAACATTCTACACACACACACACACACACACACACACTCATCCGTCCCTCCCCCACCCCCTATCAGGTAACTGCACAGTTTAATGTCTTTTCATGGCATTTTAATGCGCGCTGACGTTTGGCCTTAACGTTGTAAGAAATGTCACCAAGTTCACCAGCTGTAAGCTTCAGGTTAGCATTAGCTTAGCTTTAGCCATGTTTTCTGTGGCCATCTGTACGGGACTTTAGCATGAATACAAACCGAACAGTGAATAGTGATTTATCTTCCCTCCACCTGTTCCCCCCCACCTCTCTCTCTCTCTCCCTCTCTCTCTCGCTCCTGTTACAGGAGGATCAGGACGCTCTGTTCCACTCAGTCTGGTGCGGTGGCTGGATTTCACAGATCACTTCAATAGTAAATAATTGGAAAAACAGGCGTTTGCTCAGTGCTGACATCACACTCGTGACCTCACACACACATGACATCACCAGCACGCGTCACTGTGTCCATCCTGAGTGCCGGTACACTCAGGAGTAACACACACACACCTGTTTATTAAAATAACATGACCTTATGAAGTGTAACAAGAGTTCAAAGGCAACCTGAACTTTAGTAACTTTTTCAATTCCTTTATTTTTGGTCTCACACGACAGACTGGCATTAATGTCCCCCTCCTCCCCCTCCTCCCCCCCTCCCCCTCCCCAGGCCCCGTCGCTCCTCACTGTGATCACAGTCCGACTTTTATCATTTTGTTGCTCGTGTCGTTGTGTTTTTTTTTTTTTTTAAGTGTTGCATTTTAATGTCAAACTGAATGAATTGGAGAGATTTCAGAGAGATGGCTGTGTGTGTTGAAGACAACATGATGATGATGATGATGATGATGATGTTAAAGAGTGTTTAGACTTTGCATCATGTTTTGAATGTCTTGTTTAACTTCCTGTTTTATTTCCTGTCTCGCTTTGCTCTCTGCACATTGCTGTGAAAAAGACAAAAGAAAAACAACAGATAAATGTGTGTGTGTGTGTGTGTGTGTGTGTGTGACTGTGGCGTACCTGAGCCTGAGGACTTGCACTACCCTGATCCTGCTCACAGAAAGTCTATTTTGTAACCCATTAATGCTAAATTAGGGCAGAGGTGTGTTTCTCTGGTGTGTGGCTTCTATCACAAGAAATAAACTTTTCTTTGTACTTTAGTTGTGTAAATGTAATCGCAAGTGAAGAAGAATGATGATGATGATGATGATGATGATGTCTGTTTCCGATAGCTTTGTACTTCAGTAGATTCCGTGTCAGTACACAGATTTGATTAAATGTTGAACACACCGCCGTGCCGAGTGAGGAAGCCGAGCGTTTGTGTTTCTGTTTATTTCTGACTGCTGTTTTCTCGTCTGCTGTGTGAAGCTGCAGACGTTCGATTAATAACTGATACACGCGGCGGGAGTCACATGACTGCGTCAGAAAACATTTAGAGACAGTAGAACGAGAAGTGTCATCAGTTCACATCATTTCATCACAAATTCTTACTATCAATCACAATAGTTTTATTAGAAAATATTGACTTAAATTCTAACATTATATCTACATTTATAAGTTTAGATTTTTTTAAACTTAGCACATGATAACTGAATTAACTACAGGAGGTGACCAGCTCACAAGTTTAATAGCTAAAGCCCACTAAAGATCCCAATTTCATAAAATTGTGCAGGTTTCCGGGATCGTGACGAGCCGCTGGCAGTCACATGATAGGATCGCGTGACCTGAGGTGATTTTTAGGTATTTTGAACCCCCTCGAAACATCTGCCGGTCCGAGGTCACTCACAGCCTTCTGTAGCCAATCAGAAACAGCTGCAGCAGCCGCGTGTCATGTGACGGCGAGGAGTTCAAAGCGTCAGGATGGTATCACTTGAACATAAATTTAATATTTTTAAAGTAGTCTATGTTACAGTCAGGACCATTTGCACATAATAAGCAGACAGATGAATGAGTTTAGATGGGAACGTTCCATTGAATATAATCAGCCATAACATTAAAGCCACCTAGAATTTGGGTTCCTCTTGTACAGTACCACCGGGGTGGCGGTTCGGGCCCCTCCTCGTGTCTCTCACCAGGACATTGGCGGCAGATTCCTTTGGTGCTTTTGGGCCTCCGTGGATCAGACTCGTTCGACTGGTGCACCTCCTGGGGCTCGATAGGATTGGGATCCGGGGAGTTTAGCGGACTTTGGGGAGTTTGGGGGGCCATGGGGTCTTTGCTTGCTGGGGCCCCATGCGCGGTGGTTTGTGGTGCACTGGGTGTACTGGTGACTCTTCAGTGATTCCTGTGGGACCGGACAGGCTGGCCCTTGGGTGCACCTCTGGTGCCCGTCACCCTTTATTTTACCCTATAAAGTTTACTTTATTATAACTGATAACCTGTGTTAATCTGACAATGTTTTGGGTGATCAGTATAACATCCCTCAACAATGCATCATCCTCTAGCACTCATGAGTAACAGGCGTTATCTCTGGCCATCCCATACCAAACATTCTGTTCCCTTACAGCTTCCTGTTCCCCCACAGAGCACTGATGTATTTACAGTCACAGCATTTGGCAGACGCCCTCATACAGACCAACTTATATTTCTCTCGTTATCATTTGAACCCATGACCTCACACCCCTGAGCTAACACTTTAGCTCCTCCCTTCACAGCAAACCACACGACTTTAAAGCCACTGGGATTCACAGCGTGAGCGTGGGAACATCTTCAATACGTGGCATCGATTTTAGATTCTTTTATTTGTTTCCCCCTGACTCATGTGTCACTGTTTATTAATGACAGAAAAGAGTCTAGTGGATGAAACGACACTGAAATAAACAGCAGCTTAAATCGGGATTCATTTTTTTATTAAAACAGCTGAATTTTTTTTCCAGGATGTACTCAGTGATGCAGACGGACATCAGACGTCCTCAGGTTTTCTTGAAGCTTATTGATAAACTTTTGGCAAATAAACACCCAGTCGAGTCTCAGTAATGATCTTTAATAAGGAAAAAATCTGAACATCATCTCATCATCTCAAATCCTGGTGTGTTCGAACATTTTAGGAACATTAAGCCTCCCAACATTAAATTAGATTTTTTTTTTTTACTGTAAAAAGAGCAATAGAGGTACCAAAATTAAGTTAGTAAGCTATAGAGTAAAAATAGAATTATTTACATAAACATTATTAAACATTATCCCTTATCAATTGTCCATTATGTACAAAGTCAGCAGACTCCCGGAGGAGACGGATCTCGGCCCGAGGGCGCGTCATCATAAATAAGAGGCTTTAGATCTGACTAGCGCCGAATTCACATTACACATCACGCTTTAATACACCTGCTGCGAAAAACTGAGAGGAAGCACGAGACGGCTCGAGCGTTTCTTAGACTTAGTTTCCTTAAATACAAAAGAGTGCAAGTGGGGAAATAATTCCTCAATAACTTTTTTTTTTCTTGAGTTTTTCTTAGTAGTTCTAAACATATCACACAGGAAGCTCTGAAAATAAGAGACGGGACATGAGACAATGCCGGCGCTCCAAACAAGCAGTGAGAACCTTCCATCCCTGTCTATGAACCTGTCTGATGGACACGGTGCGTCTCCGTTGGTGCGGCGAGGACTCGCGCAGGAAAAGTTCTCAAGCTGCTGCAAAACACAAAGACGGTCCTGAAATAATTCTGCCCTCTTTTTCTATAATAATGGCAGTGCTTTTTGGCAGCCAAGTATTCTCAGCCCACACACACACACACACACACACACATGCAGCCATCTGCTCTAGATTTAGGGTTCTCCTCACTTCAGCTTGCAGGAGCACGTCACCTTCTGGTCCACAGCTAAACATATTCCACGTAGTTCTCAGGGATTAGGCCGGTCCGCCCGTCCAGCGTGCCCTCTAACCAGCCGGGTTCCCGTGACGGATGAACTGAGACAGATCAAAGACAATGAAGGGCTTTGTTATTTTACATATCAGCTCTATTTTAACTTAATCCTTCATTTAAAAATCATGGATGAAGATGATTCATTGCTTGGTGGACGTGGATGGTAATATAATCTACAGGAGAAAGCAGAGCTATTCACTAAAGTGAAAGTAAGAGCATTTCCATAACCCCCAACACACACACACACACACACACACACACACAGAGACAGTGTGATGAGAACACACAGGATTGGGATTTAAACAGCTGTGTGTCCATAAGAAAACCACTTGTTAGTGAAACTCATCAGAAAAAAAGTCTTCAGTTTGTTAGGGATCATAAAGACTGGACTTTGGAGTGATGGAGAAAGGTCATGTGACCTGATGAGTCCAGACTGAGCCTATTCCAGAGTGATGGGCGTGTCAGGGTGAGAAGGGAAGGACATGAAGCGATGCTCCCATCATGCATAGTGTCCACTGTACAAGCCTCTGGAGACAGTGTTATGATCTGGGGTTGATCAGTTACTCAGGTCTAGACTCAGTAACGTTATGGGGCAATAAAATGAAGTCAGCTGACCACCTGAATGTACTGAACCACCAGAGGATCACATCTATACACACTCACACTGCACCGCTTTTGGGTCCTAACCTACAGTGGAGCTTGTATTCCTCTGAGCTGAAACAGTCACACGTCTGCATCACGAGAGTTTATATTCACGTGAAGAAGGTGAGATGTTTATTAGATAATGAGGCTGTGAGATATTATAAAGTGTAAATCAAATTCAAATTCAAATTTTATTTGTCACATACACAGTCATACACAGTACGAAATGTAGTGAAATGCTTAGTGAGTTTGTGATAATCTGGACC